>NC_142795.1:26630179-26930179 GCF_049724085.1 Artemia sp. Qi Xiang Cuo
AAGTTTTTTGACACTTTAACTAGTATGTCATTGGACATAAGTTTACGTTTGAACAATTATTCGTTATTATTTCTGTTCATCTTTGATTAAATATAGGCTAGTTTCGTATTGAATGAATTTTTGCTCGTATGAAATTGTCAGACCTTCCCTGAACTTTGTAGAATAAAGACCTCCTTTTGAAAATCTTTACACTTGGTGAATTTAGACAGCGATAAGGGTTTCTGATTGAGACCAATTTTAGAGCTTGGGTTCTAATTATTGCTTGCTGCAGTAGAAGTTGCCACAATTGGTGTTTGGTGGCGGGATAAGACCCCTGAATTTGGAGAGAAGTTGAATGGCGGATCTGGAATGGGGACAAAGTTTCTACTATTTACGCAAGTGATCCGGTTTGAATAGCTCCTGAGTTAATAGTAACTAATTTAATGACGCTAGTGAAATTTTTTTTTTTTTGCATAATTTTAATTTCCCGTTTAGACTTTTGATAAAATTCTAAACCTAATCAATTAACTCATGTTACCGAAATTTTGCTGTTTTACAACTTCAGTTTTTGTTTAGGCTTTTAAAAAAAGTCTAAACCTAATTCTCTGGTTCAGCGAAATGTAATATCATAGTTTGATTGTGAAAAATAGCTAATTGGAGCTATGTTTAAATTCTTCATTAATATAAAATCAAAAACATGGAAATTGTTGTGTAAATGCATATTTCAAAGAAATAATAGCCTTCTTAATAATTTAATAAACTTTTACTTTCAGAGGAGATATGCTAACCCATCTATGCTCCGCATACAAGACGGTGAAGTCGTCGGCCCTTCAAGAGGAACAGTCATCAAATATTCTGGCCCTATCATGACCACCAATCAAGAGAATCCCTACCCTTCCATGTCAATGCCACAACAAGCCTCAACCCCCCGTCAAGCGATGTCCGAACCTATCATGCAAGCTGCTGATCTGAATGTAAGTTTAAATTTTATTATTATTTCTCACTAAAGATTTACTTAGATATGCTAACCCATCTATGCTCCGCATACAAGACGGTGAAGTCGCCGGCCCTTCAAGAGGAACAGTCATCAAATATTCTGGCCCTATCATGACTACCAATCAAGAAAATCCCTACCCTTCCATGTCAATGCCACAACAAGCCTCAACCCCCCGTCAAGCGATGTCCGATCCTATCATGCAAGCTGCTGATCTTAATGTAAGTTTAAATTTTACCATTATTTCTCACTAAAGATTTACTTTTACTTTCAGAACTCCGTAATGAAGCCCGAAGTCAAGTATGATTTGGTATATTAATTTGAAACTTTCAAGAATTGTTAAGGAGACTAAACATGAAAAAGGGAATTTTATAAAGTATAGTGGCTTTTACAATAAAATCATATGACCATACATTTCTCTGGTTCAACAAAATGTAATCTTGTAGTTTGATTGTGAAAAATAGTTAATTGAAGCTATGTTTAAATTCTACGTTAATATAAAATCAAAAACATGGAAATTGTTGTGTAAATGCATATTTCAAAGAAATAATAGCCTTCTTAATAATTTAATAAACTTCCACTTTCAGAACTCCGTATAAGTTGTTAGTACTAGTATTGTGTTCCTTGGTAAAATTCAGTAGAGAACTTGAACTTTTCTTCACTTCGTTGAGAAAATTTAAATTGAACTAGAACTTTTATCTTCCAGGAAAATATTTACAAGTATGGCATTACTTTTTCTATCTTCCACCGAAAAATTTAGAATTGAACTTTAAATTTATTTATGTCTTTGTGAAATAAAGAACTGTAGTGGAAGATTTTTGTTTTCTCTGGAGAAATTAGAATTGAATTGTGTTCTTTGGTAAAATTCAGAAGAGATCATGAACTTTTCTATCTTCTATGAAAAATTGAGCCTGCTAGTAGTATCTTTATCTCTAAAAATTCTTTTTCTTACTTCTCTGACCTTTTTAATAGATATTCTGAACGTTTGACGTTCTAGCATACCCTAAAAATAATGAACACTTAACAAAATAATGCATAAGATATTTTTAATGAAATAATGACATGTAGAGTATTAATATAAAAATACGTTAAATACATTATTATACATTATTAGTACACTTGCACTTCACTTTCCGTCAATTCATCTTTATATTCATTGATGATATTTTCTGCTAATGTCCTTTTAATTCTGCCTACGATTTTACTGTCTATTGTCACATTATTTTTACATAGATAGCAGTTTTGACACATTGACAAGATATGATTTATGATGTTGGTGCAGAAGTATGCTTGTCTTCTTCTTGTTCTCTTTAAAATGCTAATACCGGAAAGATGATGATAGGATTTATCAACAGGTAATGTGTTACCAGAAGCCCTAGCAAGGAGTTGTCCCCGATCATCGACAATTATTTTTAAGTTTGCATTCTCTTTGAGCACTAATTTCTCTGGTAATGTTACTCTTGCATATCCACCGTTTACACAATTGAAATTCTTGGGTACTCCAAAGAAATCTAACTTCTCGCTGTCATGACAACGCATGCATACATTTCCAATAGTGTTACCACTTGCACTCGTTTCATAGTTCAGGTATTTCTCCTTGTCTGCATTCAATACGACGATAATTTTTTCATGTGTACATACTTTTGTCGAATAATTCATCTTCACTTTTTTACAGATATGAATTGTGTGTTTATCCTTCCACTGCGTAAAAAATACTGATTTAATGCATGCAATAAACTAGGTAGTGTCGATAACCTGCCATAGAGTACCAGTGGTAAAGCCACGTCGTGTCTATGAACAAACACAGGGTACGATTGGTAGAGCCGTAAGTATATTTCATGTCATTTTAAGATACGTAAAAAAGTTTAAAGAAAATACCATGTTAAAAAATTCAAATTATTTTAAAAGGTGGAGGGAAGGGGTACCGGTGATCCTTTGGCAGCCCGGGGGACCTTTGGAGACCGGGGAGGGCCTTTGGGGGCCCGGTGAGGGCTTTTGGGGGTCTGGGGGCCCTTGAGGCCCGAATGGTCCTTTGGGAGCCCGGTGGACCTTTGGGGACCGGGGGAGGGCCTTTGGGGGTCCGGGGGCCCTTTGGGGGCCTGGGGGGCCTTTGAGGACCGGGGGAGGGCCTTTAAGGAGCCGGTGAGTGCCTTTGGGGGTCTGGGGGGCCCTTGAGGCCCGAATGATCCTTTGGGAGCCCGGTGGACCTTTGGGGACCGGGGGAGGGCCTTTGGGGGTCCGGAGGCCCTTTGGGAGCCTGAGGGGCCTTTGAGGACCGGGGGAGGGCCTTTGGGGGTCCGGAGAGGGCCTTTGGGGGTCTGGGGAGATCCTTGAGCGCCGATTGGTCCTTTGGGATCCCGGTGGACCTTTGGGGACCGGGAGATGGCCTTTGGGGGTTCGGGGGCCCTTTGGGAGCTTGGGGGGCCCTTGAGGACCGGGGGCTTCCTTCGGGGTTGGGGTAGGGGGATTGGAACCCTTTGGGGTTGGGGGATCAGAACCCTTTGGGCTTGGGGTAGAGGACCTCACAACATTGTTCAAATGAAACTTGTGTATTATAAGGACCACAGAGTTTCACCCTCAAAGCCTCTTCTAAAATCATCTTTTAAAATCATCTTTTAAAAAGTCTCTAACTGTTTCGCCGAAATAATTCCATAACCTGTCTAAAATAGTTTCGCCCAAATAATCCCTAAACGTAAATTCAGCGTGTTCCTTTTGTTTTTGGCATCTCTGCGCTGAGGCATCTCAAATTAATAAAAACCCTGATTCCTGCGCTAAAACAATTCATCGCTAAGATGTTTCTTTGAGAATTGTTTCCATGGCGTTTGGTTATTAATATCTTTTGGAGTTCAACCAAAAGAGTTGTTTCCGAGGCAAAGACATTAATGACTTGGATCTATTCCTGGACAAATGTTGACAGTATCATAAATTGCTGTTGACATCCGTAAATGGGAGAAAGTTCCTGTTTTTTCATTCTCACTGAGAAAACCATAAACCACGTGGTTCTCGTCGGATCAATAGGGGCCTAGACATAAATTGCTGTTGACATCCGTAAATGTGAGAAAGTTCCTGTTTTTTCATTCTCACTGACAAAATCCATAAAAACACACATAAATCTGAGAAAGTTCCTGTTTTTCCATTCTCACTGACAAAAACCATAAAAACCGACATAAATGTGAGAAAGTTCCTGTTATTTCATTCTCACTGACAAAAACCATAAATCATCCATAACCATCCATGAAAAACATCAAATAAATCGACCAACACACATAACCATCAATTAAAACAGACATAAATGTGACAAAATTCCTTTTTTTCAATTGAGAAAAATACTGTTTTTTCAAATTCTAACTGAAAAAAACCATAAAACATCCATGAAAAACATTAAATAAATTAACCCATATACATAACCATCCAAGAAAACATCTATAAATGTGACAAAGTTCCTCTTTTTTCATTCTCACTGACAACAAATAGACAAAAACTATATAAAAAAAAGTTGTAGGTGGCAGCAGGGGTGAGTGATCGGACCTCCTGAGGCATCTCTACTAATGAACCCTCTCACGATATTCTAGGACTAATTGATCAATACGATCACCCCCGGGGAAAAAAACACGCATCCGCGATCTTTCTTCTTGCAAAAAATACAAAATTTCACATTTTTCCGGATGGGAGCTTGAAACATCTACAGTAGGGTTTTCTGTTGCGCTTAATCAGGTGGTTTGATTTTCATTAAGGTTCTATCACTTTTAGGGAGTGTTTCCTTCTTTTATTGAAAATAAGGCAAATTTTTCAGGCTCGTAACTCTTGATGGGTAAGACTAAATTTGATGAAACTTATATATTTGAAATCATCATAAAAATTAGATTCTTTCTATGTTTCTACTGGTATCCAAAATTCCGCTTTATAGAGTTTCGGTTGCTATTTAGCTGGGTCGCTCATTACTTATAGTTCGTTACCATGAACTGTTTGATCGCTGATGAAAGATTATGTCATTTATGCCTTTCATTTATGTTATTTCACTGTGTTCATGGCCATATATTTGGCTTTAAAATACACTTATTTGTCTATCTATCTAATATGCAGAATAATTGTACCAAACACATTTTGCACGCAGACCCGCTATGCTTACCCCCCCCCCCCTAATGTGCAAATCTATAGCGCAAATTTATTTATAAAGTAACGAAGAAACTAACAAAAACACCGGTGTGTTCTTGAGTTTTACACAGCGTAAAATTGAGTGAGTGGCGCATAATCCACAAGCTCCAAAATTTCTTCCCCTTACGGAAATTCAAAAAATATAACTCAAACAAAATTCTCAAATTTGGAAAGCCTTATTTTGTACGGGGGTTATTTTCAGCGTGGGGGGTATTTTCCGTGGGGGTTATTTTCCGAGGGGGGGGGGGGTAATTAGCCTCAAATAATTTCTGAGACCACACTGGCTAATCATGATAAACAAAAAATATTTGCATAATTTTTCAATTTTTTCACTGGCTGTTAATTGTCCTCGTTTCCTTTCTTCGCGATTTTTTGTTTATTAATTAGCCTCCGTCTTTTTTTTATAATTCCAGCATTTGATTTTAATTTATACTGAACAGATTACTTTCAATGGTCCTCCAGTCAAATTTAATATGGTATTCTAGAAACTTCAATCTACTGTTAAAGTCCAAACCATTTTGATTAATATAGGCTAACCTATTTTTATCGAAAATTACATTTTTTTCTACTGAAAAGTACATAAATCTGGATAATTTCCATAATTTGGTGGAATTCAATAAGCAAGTCACAATTCCAACAGAAAAATTTGATTTTTTTTGGCTGGTTTGAATTCGAGCAAAACATTTTGTTGGAAGGACTTTTTTCCCGAAATCTTTTTAACACAATTTTGAGACAACTATTTTGTTCAGCATAGTTGAAAGGCCCAATACCTATGTCTTTGGAGAAAAAATGACCCCCTACAGCCCCTGGGGAAAGATTTTTAAGTTATCAAATATGCCCATTGGATTGGAAATCAGATGTTCTAGTTCCCTTTCTAAGAGTCCGTGTGATCGGAGGCACCCGCTTCCTCCTCCTCCTACGTTGTATTTTCCACAAATGCATCCGATAAAATTTTGAGATAGCCATTTGTTCAAAAATAGTTCAACGTTCATATAATAAGGCCTGGGAGGTGGACAGAATCCCCCAGAGTCTGGGGTAAGGGTTGTAAGTTATGCCTCAGGGGCATATAAGGTTTTATGGAAGGGGTGGTCGTGTAAACTTTAGAAAAAAATTATTTGATTTAAAATGTATAGTTCTAGGTCATTTTTAAGAGTCAAACATGATGGAGAGCAACTAACCCCCCTACCTGACATCCCCTTTTCCCAAAACACATTCAACTGAAATTGTGAAATAGTCATTTTGTTACCAATAGTCTAAAAATTATATAACAACGTCTTTAGGGTGAACAGAACCACGTGTTTTATGGTTTTTGTCAGTGAGAATGAAAAAACAGGAATTTTCTCACTTGGAAAAACAGGAACTTTCTCACTTTTATGGATGTTTTTATGGTTTTTGTTAGTGAGAATGAAAAAACAGGAACTTTCTAACATTTATGTCTGTTTTATGGTTTTTGTCAGTGAGAATAGAAAAACAGGAACTTTCTCACTTTCATGGATTATTGAGTCATTAATCAAATTGTTTCCGGGCAAGGTTAATTAATGTCTGACAGATGACGTCAAGTTAATTAATGTCTTTGGAGTTCGACCAGAATTGTTTCCGAGGCAAAGTTTAGATCACAAATGACAGATGATGTCATGATTGATTGATTGACATGAAAGGGGAATTAATTTGTTGTTTCTAAGGGGAATTGTTTCCGAGCGAATGTTTTGATCTTAGCGATGAAGTGATTGATTCACGTAAGGGTTTCCAAATAATTTGAAATGTGTCAGCGCAGAGATGCCAAAACAAGAGGAACACGCTGAAATTACGTTTAGGGATTATTTGGGCGAAACCGTTTTAACCATTTTAGGGAATTATTTCGGCGAAACAGTTAGAGACATTTTAAAAGATGATTTTAGAAGAGAATTTAAGGGTGAAACTCTGTGGTCGTTATAATACACAAGTTGTATGTTAACAGTGTCGTGAGGTCCCCTACCCCAACCCCAAAGGGTTCCGATCTCCCTACCCCAACCCCAAAGGGTTCCAATCCCCCTACCCCAACCCCGAAGGAAGCCCCGGTCCTCAAAGGTCCCCCAAGCTCCCAAAGGGCCCCTGGATCACCAAACACCCTCCCCGGGCCCCCAAAGGCCCTCCCCCGGTCCTCAAAGGTCCCCCAGGCTCCCAAAGGGCCCCCGGACCCCCAAAGGCCCTCCCCGGGCCCCCAAAGGCCCTCCCCCAGCCCCCAAAGGTCCCCCAGGCTTCCGAAGGACCACCCAGCCCTAAAGGGCCCCCCAGACCCCCAAAGGACCCCCAGCACCCAAAAGACCCCTGAGCCCCCATTTTTTAATACTTTCTATGGCTTTATTATATCTTTTCAGAACAAGTTATTTGCTTAATGTCCATCCTAAACCCATTTTACAAGTTGAAGTACCCATCCTTTTCACCCACAACTTTACTATACAGATTTTTGAATGATCCAACACCAAGCAATACTTTTCAAAAGGCATTTCAGAACAAGTTATTTTCTTAATGTCCCTTCTAAACCTATTTTCCAACTTGAAGTACCCATCCTTCTCACCCACAACTTTACTTTACTGCTTCCTGAATGCTCCAACACCCAGCAATACTTTTCAATGGCATTTCAGTACAGGTTCTTTACGTAATATCACTCCTAACCCCATTTTACAAGTTGAAGTACCCATCCTTTTCACCCACAACATTACTTTACAGCTCTTGAATGCCACAACACCAAGCAATACTTTTCAATGCATTTCACAACCAGTTCTTTTCTTAATGTCCATCCTAAATCCATTTTACAAGTTGAACTACCAATCCATTTCAATCAACAACTTTAATTTACAGCTTTTGAATGCCCCAACACCTAGCATTACTTTTCAAAAGGCATTTCAGAACAATTTCCTTTCTAAATATCCCTTTTAAAACAATTTTACAAGTTGAAGTACCCATACTTTTCACCCACAACTTTACTTTACAGCTTTTTGAATGCCCCAACAGCAAGCAATACTTTTCAAAAGGCATTTCAGAACAAGTTCTTTTCTAAATGTCACTACTAAACCCATTTTCCAAGTTGAAGTACCCATCCTTTTCACCCACAACTTTACTTTACAGCTTTTTGAATGCCCCAACACCAAGCAATACTTTTCAAAAGGCATTTCAGAACAAGTTATTTTCTTAATGTCCCTTCTAAACCTATTTTCCAACTTGAAGTACTTATCTTTTTCCATACGTCTTTACTTTCCGACTTTTTGCATACCACAACACCAAGCAATACTTTTCAAATGGCATTTCAGAACCAGTTCCTCTCTTAATGCCCTCCTAAACCCATTTTACAAGTTGAAGTACCCATCCTTTTCACCCACAACTTTACTTTACAGCTTTTTGAATGCCCCAACTCCAAGCAATACTTTTCAAAAGGCATTTCAGAACAAGTTATTTTCTTAATGTCCCTTCTAAACCAATTTTTCAACTTGAAGTACCCATCCTTCTCACCCAAAACTTTACTTTACAGCTTTTGAATGCCCCAACACCAAGAAATACTTTTCAAAAGGCATTTCAGAACCAGTTCCTCTCTTACTATCCCTCCTAAACCCATTTTCCAACTTGATGTTCCCGTCCTTTTCACCCACAACTTTACTTTACTGCTTCCTGAATGCTCCAACACCCAGCAATACTTTTCGATGGCATTTCAGAACAGGTTCTTTACGTAATATCACTCCTAACCCCATTTTACAAGTTGAAGTACCCATCCTTTTCACCCACAACATTACTTTACAGCTCTTGAATGCCACAACACCAAGCAATACTTTTCAATGCATTTCACAACAAGTTCTATTCTTAATATCCCTCCTAAACCCATTTTACAAGTTGAATTACCCATCCTTTTCACCCACAACTTTACTTTACAGCTTTTGAATACCCCAACACTTGGCAATACTTTTCAAAAGCCATTTCAGAACCAGTTCCTTTCTTAATATCCCTCCTAAACCCTTTTTACAAGTTGAAGTACCCATCCTTTTCACACACAACATTACTTTACAGCTCTTGAAGGCCACAACACCAAGCAATACTTTTCAATGCATTTCAGAACAAGTTCTTTTCTTAATGTCCCTCCTAAACCCATTTTACAAGTTGAAGTACCCATACTTTTCACCCACAACTTCTCTTTACAGCTTTTTGAATGCCCCAACAGCAAGCCATACTTTTCAAAGGGCATTTCAGAACAAGTTATTTTCTCAATGTCCCTTCTAAACCTGTTTTCCAACTTGAAGTACTTATCTTTTTCCACACGTCTTTACTTTCCGACTTTTTGCATACCACAACACCAAGAAATACGTTTTAAAAGACATTTCAGAACAAGTTTTTTTCTTAATGTCATTCATAGACCAATTTTACAAGTTGAAGTACCCATCCTTTTCACCCACAACTGTACTATAAGGCTTTTTGAATACCCCAACATCAAGCAATACTTTTCAAAAGGCTTTATTATATCTTTTCAGAAAAGTTATGTTAGGTTAAGTTAGGTTAGGTTACCCTACGTACGCGCGTACGTAGGCTAACCTAACCTAACTTAACCTAACATAACTTAATCTAGCCTAACCTAACCTAACTTAAACATGGAGAGATGTTTACTAGCTAACCTAGCCTAACTTAGCTAACCTAACCTAACTTACCTAACCTGACTTTACCTAACCTAATCTAACCTAACTTAATCTAGTCTAACCTAACCTAACCATACTCGCCGGAAAATCCCCCCAGGTCGACTTTGTATTTTTATCTCACTATGCATGCTTGCGGTTGTAGCAAACGTACTCTGTGGTTGCTCTTATATTGGGAGCGGCTTTCCCAGTGGTACTCCATGGTAGGTTATCGAGGCTATCGAGTTTATTACGTGCGTTAAATCAGTAATTTTTTACCATTGGAGGGATAAACACCTAAAAATATTTTTTTAAAAGACGTGAAAATGAATTATTCGAAGAAAGTGTGTGCACATGATAAAGTCATTGTTTCCTTGAATGCTGACAAAGGAGATATATTTGAACTATGCAACAAGTAGTAGTGGAGATCTTTTTGGGAATGTTTGCCTACTTTGTCATGCCAGTGAGGAGTTAAATTCCTTTGGAGTAGTCAAGAATTTTCATCATTCAAAAGGTGGATATGTGAAAGTATCATTTCCAGAGAAGTTAGTTTTCAAAGAGAATGCCAACTTAAAAATAATAGTCGATGAAGATGGGCAACTTCTAGCTAATGGTTCTGGTAACATGTTAGCTGTTGATAGATCTTATTGTCATCTTTCCGGTGTTAGCATTCGAATGAAATCAGTAAAGAAAAGAAGAGCCTACTACTGCACCAACATTATAAATCATATCTTGTCAACGTGCCAAAACTGCTGCCTCTGTAAAAATAATGTGATAATAGACAGTGAAATTGCTGGTAAAATAAAAAGAGTATTGGCAGACAATATTACTAATGAATATAATGACAAATTGATTGGAAAATGATGCACAAGTGAGAATTATTACTACTATTGATCATATAGTCAATGAATCAAATAATACCTATGATGAAACGTGTATTGAATCAGTAGGTGACATTCCCAGTTGAAATTGTATATGACTCAAAATGGATTAATGATTATTCTAGTTGTTAAGAACTAAGAGAATTGAGTAACTCTAGTGTCACGAGAGAGAGAACTCGATAAATTATTTTATGGAACAGATTCAGAATGTTCAATGCTGTTCAATGATGTTAATAATGTAAAATAAAGTCTGTAACATATTTTTATGTTGTTACTTCAATAAAAATATTTTATCCATTACTTTGTTATATTTCTATTATCTTTGGAAACGTTAGCATGTTAAGCGCTTAAAATGTTTATTAAAAAGTTGGAAATTTTTTATTTTCTTTGAAAAAAAATTAAAATTGAACTATAACTTTTTCTTTTCTGTAAGAAAATTCAGAAGAGAAATTTAAATTTCTTTTTGTCTTTGTGAAATTAAGAACTGCAGAGGAAGATTTTTATTTTTCTCTGGAGAAATTAGAATTGAACTGTAAGTTCTTTAATAAAATTCAGACTTGAATTAGCTTTTCATGATCAACGAATAACTTTTTCTATCTTCTATGAAAAATTTAGAACAGTAATTTTAAATTTTTCCATCTCTTTGAGAAAAATCTGAACTGGAGTGGAAAATTTTTATTTTTTCTTGAAAAATAGAATTGATCTGTAACTTATTTCTTTTCATATGGACAGTTAGGAAAAGAACTTGAACTTTTCTTCACATCAATGAGAAAATTAGCTCCTGATATGTCATTTGAGAAGTATTGCATGGTGTTGGAGCATTCAAAAAAAGTAGTAAACTAAAGCTATGGTGAAGAGGATGAGTACTTCGACTTTTAAAATGGGTTTAGGAGGAACATTAAGAAAAAAACTTGTTCTGAAATGCCTTTGAAAATTATTGCTTGGTGATGGAGCATTCAAAAGCTGTAAAGTAAAGTTTTGGGTTAAAAGGATGAGTACTTCAACTTGTAAAATGGGCTTAGGAGTGATATTAAGAAAGGAACTTGTTGTGAAATGTCTTTTGAAAAGTATTGCTTGGTATTGGGGCATTCAATAAGCTGTAAAGTAAGGTTTTGGGTGTAAAGGATGGGTACTTCAACTTGTAAAATGGGTTTAGGAGGGACATTAAGAAAAGAACTTAGTGTGAAATGCCCTTTGAAAAGTATTGCTTGGTGTTGGAGCAATCAAAAAGCTGTAAAGTAAAGTTGTAGTGAAAAAGGATGGGTACTTCAATTTGTAAAATGGGTTTAGGACGGTCACTAAGAAACAAACTAGTTCTCAAATGCCTTTGAAAAGTATTGCTTGATGTTGGGCATTCAAAAAGCTGTAAAGTAAAGTTGTGGGTGAAAAGGATGGGCACTTCAACTTGTAAAATGGATTTAGGATGGACATTATGAAAAAAACTTGTTCTGAAATGTATTTGAAAAGTATTGCTTGTTGTTGGCGCATTCAAAAGACTGTAAAGTAAAGTTGTGTGTGAAAAGGATGGGTACTTCAATTTGTAAAAGGTTTTATGAGGGACATTAAGAAAAGGAACTGGTTCTGAAATACCTTTTGAAAAGTATTGCTTGGAGTTGGGGCATTCAAAAAGCTGTAAAGTAAAGTTGTGGGTGAAAAGGATGGGAACTTCAACTTGTAAAATGGGTTTAGGAAGGACATTGAGAAAATAACTTGTTCTGAAATGCCATTTGAAAAGTATTGCTTGGTGATGGAGCATTCAAAAATGCAGTATAGTAAAGTCGTGGATGAAAAGTATGGGTACTTCAACTTGTAAAATAGGTTTAGGAGGGGCATTAAGAAAGGAACTGGTTCTGAAATGCCTTTTCAAAGTATTGTTAGGTGTTGGGGCATTCAAAAGCTGTAAAGTAAAGTCGTGGGTTGAAAAGGATGGGTACTTCAACTTATAAAATGGGTTTAGGAGGGACATTAAGAAAAGAACTTTTTGTGAAATGCATTTAAAAGTATTGCTTGATTTTGTGGTCTTCAAGAGCCTTAAATTAATGTTGTGTGTGAAACGGATTGGTTCCGTCAGCTTGCAAAAAGTTTTTAGGAGGGACATTAAGAAAGGAACTGGTTCTGAATTGACTTTTGAAAAGTATTGCTTGGTGTTGGGGCATTCAAAAAGGTGTAAAGTAAAGTTGTGGGTGAAAAGCATGGGAACTTCAACTTGTAAAATGGGTTTAGGAAGGACATTAAGAAAATAACTTGTTCTGAAATGCCATTTGAAAAGTGTTGCTTGGTGTTGGAGCATTCAAAAAGGCAGTATAGTAAAGTTGATGGTGAAAAGGGTGGGTACTTCAACTTGTAAAATGGGTTTAGGAGGGACATTAAGAAAATAACTTGTTCTGAAATGCCATTTGAAAAGTATTGCTATGTGCTGGGGCATTCAAAAGCTGTAAAGTAATGTTGTGGGTTGAAAAGGATGGGTACTTCAACTTGTAAAATGGGTTTAGGAGGGACATTAAGAAAAGAACTTGTTCTG
This sequence comes from Artemia sp. Qi Xiang Cuo, assembly GCF_049724085.1. Lineage (NCBI taxonomy): Eukaryota > Metazoa > Arthropoda > Branchiopoda > Anostraca > Artemiidae > Artemia > Artemia sp. Qi Xiang Cuo. The sequence continues at coordinate 26,643,344 of NC_142795.1, forward strand.
AAATGCATTGAAAAGTATTGCTTGGTGTTGTGGCCTTCAAGAGCTGTGAAGTAATGTTGTGTGTGAAAAAGATGGGTACTTCAATTTGTAAAATGGGCTTAGGAGGGACATTAAGAAAAGGAACTGGTTGTGAAATGCCTTTTGAAAAGTATTGCTTGGTGTTGGGGCATTCAAAAAGCTGTAAAGTAAAGTTGTGGGTGAAAAGGATGGGAACTTCAACTTGTAAAATGGGTTTAGGAAGGACATAAAGAAAATAACTTGTTCTGAAATTCCATTTGAAAAGTATTGCTTGGTGTTGGAGCATTCAAAATCTGTAAAGTAAAGTTGTGGGTGAAAAGTATGGGTACTTCAAATTGTAAAATGGGTTTAGGAGGTACATTAAGAAAAGAACTTATTCTGAAATGCCCTTTGAAAAGTATTGTTAGGTGTTGGGGCATTCAAAAGCTGTAAAGTAAAGTTGTGGGTTGAAAAGGATGGGTACTTCAACTTGTAAAATGGGTTTAGGAGGGACATTAGGAAAAGAACTTGTTGTGAAATGCCTTTGAAAAGTATTGTTGGGTGTTGGAGCATTCAAGAAGGAGTATAGTAAAGTTGTGGGTGAAAAGGATGGGTACTTCAACTTGTAAAATGGGCTTAGGAGTGATATTAAGAAAGGAACTTGTTCTGAAATGCCTTTTGAAAAGTATTTCTTGGTGTTGAGGTATCCAAAAAAGCTTGAATGTAAAGTTGTGGGTGAACAGGATTGGAACTTCAAGTTGGAAAATAGGTTTAGGAAGGACATTGAGAAAAGAACTTGTTCTGAAATGCCATTTGAAAAGTATTGCTTGGTGTTGGAGCATTCAAGAAGGAGTATAGTAAAGTTCTGGGTGAAAAGATAAGTACTTGAACTTGTAAAACGGGTTAAGGAAGAAAAATATGCAAAGAACTTGTTCTGAAAAGATATAATAAAGCCTTTTGAAAAGTATTGCTTGATTTTGGGGTATTCGAAAAGCCTTATAGTACAGTTGTGGGTGAAAAGGATTGCTACTTCAACTTGTAAAATGGGTTTAGGAATGACATTAAGAAAAAAACTTGTTGTGAAATGTCTTTTGAAAAGTATTTCTTGGTGTTGTGGTACGCAAAAAGTCGGAAAGTAAAGACGTGTGGAAAAAGATAAGTACTTCAAGTTGGAAAATAGGTTTAGAAGGGACATTGAGAAAATAACTTGTTCTGAAATGCCCTTTGAAAAGTATTGCTTGCTGTTTGGGCCTTCAAAAAGCTGTAAAGTAAAGTTGTGGGTGAAAAGTATGGGTACTTCAACTTGTAAAATGGGTTTAGGAGGGACATTAAAAAAAGAACTTGTTGTGAAATGCATTGAAAAGTATTGCTTGGTGTTGTGGCCTTCAAGAGCTGTAAAGTAATGTTGTGTGTGAAAAGGATGGTTACTTCAACTTGTAAAAAGGGTTTAGGAGGGATATTAAGAAATGAACTGGTTCTGAAATGCCTTTTGAAAAGTATTGGCAGGTGTTGGGGTATTCAAAAGCTGTAAAGTAAAGTTGTGGGTTGAAAAGGATGGGTACTTCAACTTGTAAAATGGGTTTAGGAGGGACATTAAGAAAAGAACTTCTTCTGAAATGCATTGAAAAGTATTGCTTGGTGTTGTGGCATTCAAGAGCTGTAAAGTAATGTTGTGGGTGAAAAGGATGGGTACTTCAACTTGAAAAATGGGGTTAGGAGTGATATTACGTAAAGAACCTGTTCTGAAATGCCATTGAAAAGTATTGCTGGGTGTTGGAGCATTCAGGAAGCAGTAAAGTAAAGTTGTGGGTGAAAAGGATGGGAACTTCAAGTTGAAAAATGGGTTTAGGAGGGACATTAAGAGAGGAACTGGTTCTGAAATGCCTTTTGAAAGGTATTTCTTGGTGTTGGGGCATTCAAAAGCTGTAAAGTAAAGTTGTGGGTGAGAAGGATGGGTACTTCAAGTTGGAAAATAGGTTTAGAAGGGACATTAAGAAAATAGCTTGTTCTGAAATGCCCTTTGAAAAGTATTGCTTGGTGTTGGAGCATTCAAAAAGCTGTAAAGTAAAGTTGTGGGTGAAAAGGATGGGTACTTCAACTTGTAAAATGGGTTTAGGAGGGATATTAAGAAAGGAACTTGTTCTGAAATGCCTTTTGAAAAGTATTTCTTGGTGTTGTGGTATGCAAAAAGTCGGAAAGTAAAGACGTATGGAAAAAGATAAGTACTTCAAGTTGGAAAATAGGTTTAGAAGGGACATTAAGAAAATAACTTGTTCTGAAATGCCCTTTGAAAAGTATTGCTTGCTGTTGGGGCATTCAAAAAGCTGTAAAGTAAAGTTGTGGGTAAGAAGGATGGGTACTTCAAGTTGGAAAATAGGTTTAGGAGGGACATTGAAATGCCTTTTGAAAAGTATTGCTCACTGTTGGGGCATTCAAAAAGCTGTAAAGTAAAGTTGTGGGTGAAAAGTATGGGTACTTCAACTTGTAAAATGGGTTTAGGAGGGATATTAAGAAAGGAACTTGTTCTGAAATGCCTTTTGAAAAGTATTGCTAGGTGTTGGGGCATTCAAAAGCTGTAAAAGTAAAGTTGTGGGTTGAAAAGGATTGGTACTTCAACTTGTAAAATGGGTTTAGGAGGGACATTAAGAAAAGAACTTGTTCTGAAATGCATTGAAAAGTATTGCTTGGTGTTGTGGCATTCAAGAGCTGTAAAGTAATGTTGAGGGTGAAAAGGATGGGTACTTCAACTTGTAAAATGGGGTTAGGAGTGATATTACGTAAAGAACCTGTTCTGAAATGCCATTGAAAAGTATTGCTGGGTGTTGGAGCATTCAGGAAGCAGTAAAGTAAAGTTGTGGGTAAGAAGGATGGGTACTTCAAGTTGGAAAATAGGTTTAGAAGGGACATTGAAATGCCTTTTGAAAAGTATTGCTTGGTGTTGGATCATTCAAAAAGCTGTAAAGTAAAGTTGTGGGTGAAAAGGATGGGTACTTCAACTTGTAAAATGGGTTTAGGATGGACATTAAGCAAATAACTTGTTCTGAAAAGATATAATAAAGCAAGGGTTGTAAGTTAGGCAATTCGTTCATTGATTACACCTAGTATATGTTATTGAGAAAGGTATACATATTTGAACTTTCTTTTCCAAGAAGACGAAGGGTATTCAGGTGAGACTTTCAGAGAATGTTAACTAAATCAAAACACGTTATATGTATAGGGATTGTCAAAAGGGTGCAACACAGGAATAACTGAGTATATTAATTTGGAATACTGAGGGCATGATTCGAAACATGATCAAAAAGGTAATATTTGCATGCAACAATTCTACTACAACTACCACCACCACTACTACCACACAACTCCGCTTACAGTATTAGGGGGGGATTTGAACTAAAACGAAAGACGCATGTGCCTGTATGTTGTCGAAATAGCGTATCTCATGAATTTATTTGGGTATTAAAGGGAAGATCTTAAAGGGGAAGTTTATATCACCAAAAGGAAATATCCTCTCCTCGATAACTTGCACTTTACGCTACAGTTTGACTGTTTGTCCCATTTTTTTTTAGAACGACTTTTAAACACAAGGGCCGTTAAATTAAAATAAGAATCTTATTTTAAAAATGCTAAACAAAAAATTTTGTATGAGGAGTGGGGTTTTCGGGAAGGAGGGCAGCCCCTTCATATGCAGAATGGTTTCTGTTCGTTTTGGGTTTTGCTCCTTACTTTATGTTAAGAGACTTGTTTTTTTTTATTTATTTAATAAAACAAAAGAATCGACTCTATATTAATTCCAGTGATATGAATTTCATTATGCTCTGATTCAGCGAACTCCATTACCGACTTACTGCGAAATAAAGATGATATGGACTAGATCTTGTCTGTGAATAGGGAAAGCATAAAATACGTATTCTGCCCAGTATAAGAAAAAAAAAAAATTAAAAACGAATTAAACCATAGACATTTCCTTGTACCGCGCGGGAATGAACCAGAGAACTCTCAAATTCAGAGTCTTGGCTTGTTCCACTACGCCGGTACAAGGTGATTGATTATTTCATTTTAGGAATTTATTATGTAAACTGGTCGTAAATAAATATGTATGGTCTTGCTCTTGTATTTAGTGGAGTCATCAGGCCTCGTTTATTTTACTTATTACCTTTGTGCCACATTAAGCCAGTAAAAAGAAGTGGGTGTATCAATAAATTAACTCAATTGGGGAGGGGCTAGGAAACTAAGATGAAAATTTTTTTTATGGAGGGAGTTCTCTTGCCCTTATTGTTTTTTTTCGACTGTACTGGGATTGGAGTCCTCCTATAAAGGTTAATAGTTTCTTAAACCACATATACTTCCTTTTAATATATAAAATAACATACATAGATATGTAAATAAAGGGTTAAACTGCTAACTAAGACCTATTACTGAGAGAATGTTTGAACCTCACGGGATGTGTGCACACACCAGTAGGCCCTTCTGAGTGCGCATTACAGATTTGTTATAGTTTTGTATATTTAACTTCATGAGAACTTAAATGATTTTATCTAATTTAATTTAATACTATTTTAATTGTACCCTTCATTTCGATCAGGATAATACATTTTATCAACATTAGGTTATAGTTTCACATTTTTTTTTTATCATAGACAGCTCAGTAGCGCTGCCTAAGTAAAGAGCGATGTGGGCACAATGTTTTTTGTTTTTTTTTTTTCTTAGACCAGAGCACATCGTATCTAAGGAGTTGTCATAGAAACTTCGAAAGGGGCTTAATCGATTGGAAATTTAAAGGCCTAGAGCCCTTTTTAATAGTCGAAAGTGATTGGAGGGCAACCAGCCCCTCCCCAAGCCTATAATTTCCCTAAACACATCTAATCAAAATTTTGAGATACCTATTCTGTTCATCGCAGTTGAAAGGCTTGAAAATTATGTCTTTGAGAGTGATAACCCACCTGTCCCCACCACCAAATCATCAGGGTAAGAGTTGTAAGTTATGTCCTGAGAGCATATAAGGATTTTATGTAAAAGGTGGTCGCACAAACTTCAGAGGAGGCTAATTTGACTGGTTATCAGAAACTCTAGTGTATTTTATACGGATCAAGGTGACCGGAAGGCTACTAGCCCCTTTTCCCTTACGGTCTATTTTTCCCATTTGCATCCAAGAGAAATTTGAGATAGCCATTTGTTCAAAACAGTCCAAAGATGGCATAACAGGGCCTTTGAGGTTAACACAACCCCTCAGAGTCCGGGGGCAGGGTTGTAAGTTATGCCCCAGGGCCATATAAGTTTTTCATCGAGGGGGTGGCTGTGTGAACTTTAGAGGATGAACTTTAGAGGAGACTCATTTGATTGGAAATTTAAAGTTCTAGTTCCCTTTTAAGAGTCAAAAGGGATGGAGGGCAACTAGCCCCGTCCCTGGCACCCTATTTTCCCCAAACACATCCCATCAATTTTGTGAGATAGCCATTTTGTTTGCAATAGTCCGAAGAGCTTATAAACAATGTATTCAGGCTGGACACAACCCTCCAGAGCTCAAAGGAAAGGGTTGCAATTTATGCCCTGGGCATATAAGGTTTTTATGAAATTTGTTGGTTCTATAAACTTCAGATCGTATGAGGCTCATGTAATTTGGAAATCCCAAGATATAGTGTTCTTTTTAAGCGTCAAAAGACATTGGAGGACGGCTAGCCCCTCCCCCAAATTCTTATCAGTCCCTAAAATACGCTCGATCAAAATTTTCAAAAAGCTCTTTTGTCTAACAATATTGAGAGGTTTAGCAATTATGTCTTAGGGGATGTCAACCTCCCCATAGTCCTGAGGTTAAGGACTATGGGGAGGTTAGAATTGAAAACTATACTATTTAGCTATTTAGCTATTTAGAAAACTATACATGTTTGAACTCTATTTTCTATTTAGAAAACTATACATGTTTGAACTCTATTTTCCAAAAAGACGAAGGGAATTCATGTGAGCCTTTCAGAGAATGCTGAGGGGAGTGTTCAACTAAATTAAAACACGTTATGTGTATACGGATTATCAAAAGAGCGAAATCATGAATGACTGGGTATATTAATTTGAAACTTTTCAGGAAATGACAAGGGAGATTAAACTGTAAAAAAGGGATTTTCGTAACAACAGATATACAGAAAGAGCGACTTTTTACATTGATTATAAATATGAAAAATTGTTTGATTTTTACGTTACCCATCAAAATTTACGAGCCTGGAAAAATGTTTCTGATATTATAAAAAAAAGTCAGGGAGCCACCCTCTGGAAATATGAATATCGCTGAAAATCCCACCATCAGATTCAGCGTGTCAGATAATCCTGCTGTAAGAGCTCCAAGCTCTTATCTACAAAAATGTGGAATTTGGTATTTTTCGCCAGAAGAAAAAGTTTTTCACTTTTTTTGTTATGTTTCTTTTCGCAGGGGTGGTTGCGTCAAATCAATGTTCCTAGAAGATTGAGAGAGGACTTATTTGCAGAAACCAAAAGTTCTAGTGCTCTTCCAAGTGACCAAAAAGATTGAAGGGCAACTAGTCCCCCTCCACAACCCTTTTTTTCTGCAAAGACATCTGATCAAAATTTTGAGGTAGCCATTTTTTATCGTTTTCTATTGATGGGCAGCAGATTTTTCACCAGGATATTGTAACACAGGGGAGTTTTCTGTGAAAATTTTACACGGAGGGAGCAAGGGGATTTTCAGGAACGACATGAAGTATGGTTACAAATTAGATAAAAGAATTTTAATAAACAAGTTTTTCAACTTAAATTAAGGAGAAACATTAGAACCTATAACAATCATTTCTTACAAAGTGTTTGAAAAGAACCTTAAGACTTAAGCATACAGAATGAGGGTTGAAGGTGGGATTACGAGGGTGGAAAATTATCCCCTTGGAATAATTTCCCCCTGGATGATCGAAAAGGAAATACTGGCATGCTACCACTACAATTACCGCAACTACTACTACTACTACTACCACACTACTCCATATACAATATTGAGGGGAAATTTGAACTAATTAAAAGACGCTATGTGCATGCACATTGTCAAAAGAGCGTATCTCAAGAACTGATTTTTTTTTTATTAAGTTGAAACTTTCACAGAATGCTAAAAGAGGAAAATCATTTAACCAAAAGGCAATATGTGCATGCTACTACTGATACTTCTATCACTGCTACATTTACTACTACTACTACTTCACATAATCCTTCTATAGCAGCTACTTGTAAAGGTAATACGTTAATATTACTGCTGCTACTAGTACTACCGCTATTACATTTGATACTAGCACTAGTAATACTACTACTTTGACTACTATCACAACTACGCCTAAAGGTATGAAGGTGAAACTTTCAAGAATATTTTTATTGGGGGGGTGGGATGAACTTAATCACGACTTGCCGTCTGTAGGCAGGTTGTCAAAAGGACGTAAAAGCAATATCTTAAGAACAGTTTGGTATGTCAAGTTGAAACTATCAGGGCTTGTTTTCTTGTTGTTTTTTTTTTTTTTTGGGGGGGGGGGGAGGGGTGTTATAAAACCCCAAACGAACAGAAATTACAATAAATAACCGAGTCAAACTCAGAATGAGCAAAAACCATAACTTAATTTGCATTTTTTTTTCTTTTTTTATTTACAAATAAGGGCGCCGGCAGAAAATTTTCCAGGGGGGTCCAACGCTAAAATATCAGTGGTGATAGAATGACAGGAAATATATTTCAGTAAATTTTTTTCGTAATAATAATTTTATTTTTAAATACTTTTAGTAAAAACTCAAATAAAAAGAGCAATTAAGTTGAAATCAAAATGACAAAAAATACTGTAAATTTTAAACGAAAAGAATTCCTGGCAAAGGGAACATTTGTTTATTCAATAATCTATGCATTTTTTTTTTTTTTATTCTAATATTCACGGCCCCAGTTAATTCAAAGTATATGATATCCCGCTATTCGATTACCTCGTCCAATGGCCTCGAGGTTTTAAATGTCGATCGGACCTTCTTTTGAAGGTGTCAACAGAGGGATTTGCAGGGATAATATCCCCAGGAAGATCGTTTCAGATAGAAGTGCAACGCCGGATGAAGCTGTTCCTAAAGTACTCAGTTTTCGGCGTATCCTCCTTTAGACAATTGGACCGAGCTGTGTGCCTTCGTGTCTGCCTTCTCGGCTGGACAATGGGCACAATTCGAGAGAGCTCGTCTGAGGGAGGCGAATTCATGTACTTGTAGAAAACAGCCATCGACGCTACATCAAACCTTTCATTTAGAGGCTGGAGCAATTCTTGTGTAGAGGCGCAGCCCGCCCTATTCTGGATCTTCTGAAGTGGTGCCAACAGCGTTTTCGGAGCACCAGGAAATAGCGGGCATCCATATTCAGTTTTGGGTCTGATGCAGGACTTTTAGAGTGAGATAATCGAACTGGATGGAAGAAGGCTTTTGCAGTGAAGAGTAACTCCCAGTTTTCTTGCGTAGGAGGTTCTTACCCGATCAAGGTGGTTATTTCAAGAGGGATTGGGGGAGAATTGAATCCCCAGTAGACGAAGCTCGTCGACTCTTTTATAGCTTCATTTTTGAAGATGATACTGCGGTGTTCACGTGGCACCTTTGATCGGGTAATTAGAAGCTGCTTCGTTTTCGATGCATTGAAGTTGATCATCCATGCATCAGACCACTTTTCAATTTTCAAAAGATCCATCTGCAGGGAAAGGGAGGCTTGTGTTGGGTCTTCGTGTTTAGGGACGGCTGAGTGTCTCATGGTATCGTCGGCAAAGTGATGCAGAGGGTTTAATTATTTAATTATTATGCGTTTAATCTCAAAAGAAAATTAAACTCGAACCAAAATTACAGAAAGAGTTATTGCTACCGTGGATCGTAACAGATGATAAAAAAAACTGGTAGTAAAAAGTGACTTGGACCAATATTCACCAAAACTAAAAATGGAATTCTGGTTCTTTTACTAATGAAAGTAAGGGGTAGTGTCACAGTGGAAAACCAACTGAAATTCATTTTTTTTATGAGGGGGGCTACCCCTTCTTTAAATTCGCTCCTTATGTCACAATTCTTTAAGAAAGACTACTCAAACAATTGGTCCCTTGATTTTGAATGAGATGTATCTTAAAGTAATAATATGCAGAATGACTGTACCCAATACATTTTGCAAGCAGACCTGCTATAGTTTACCCCCATGATGGGGGTAAACTATGGGGGCCCCATCCAACCCCCCTGTTCGCTAAAATGTCCCGGTATTTAATATTATTCGCTAAATGTCTCTTTATTTAAATCCCTTTTTTAAACTTTCTTAGATCATAAATACTACTTAGCATCCGTCTTTTTTTATAATTCCAGCATTTGATTTGAATTTATGCGGAACATATAATTTTCATTGGTCCAACAGTCAAATTTAATATGGTATTCAATAAACTTCAATCTACTGTTTCCTATTTGCATCGAAAATTAAATTGTTCTACTGAAAAGTAGGTTACATAAATCTTAATAATTTGTTGGAATTCAATAAGCAAGTCACAATTCCAACAGAAAAATTGGATTTTCTTTGTCTGGTTTGAATTCGAGCAAAACATTTGGTTGGAAGTCATTTTTTTTTTTTTTACAGCGTATCTAGGTTCGTTGCTACTAGGCTGGAGTCTCAGGAAGTTCAGGTTTGGCAAGCTGAGAAGGCCACCTCGTTGTCCTTTCGGCTATAAGCGGAGGTAAAGAAAAACTGAGATGAAGAGATTTACTTAAAAATAGAATTGGCTCCGGAAGATTTGAAATGGGTAATGTATGTAAGGGGGAATATTATGCCTCTTGAAATGAGTCTTTGCATCATTTTTTTAGGGGACTATAGGGAGTTGCGCTTGGAAACGTTTGCTAGGGAGGTCGGGGGGAGGTATTGGATTTTGGAAATTTTGAGAAGTAGGTGTCGTCCGGGTAGGTATGAGGTATCGTGATGATTTTCTTAAATAATCAGTTTTAGTGTCTTTTCAGTCTATGTTTTGTTGCTGTATTTTTTAGCTTGTTTTGCGTAATATCACCATGACCCAATTGGGATTTTCGTGTGAATAAATCTATCTTTCTATCTATTATAGTGACTTTTGATTTAGTTTAACATACCCCTTAACATTCTCCAAAGTTTCACCTTAATGCTCTTAACCTTTTTGAATACACCCATTTCCCATTTTTCTTTTGATAAATCCGGCATGTAAAAAACGGACAAATTGAATAATTTATAATCCTTGCCACGGGCCTAGGGGGAGGGAGAGCATGTTATCCCTGGAGGCATAGCTATTTATTAGACCTTTTTACCAGTTTGAACAAAATGACAATTTCAAAATTTCGATCAGTGTCAAGCAGAGGGGGTACCTAAAAAGGGTGGAAGAGGGTATAGTTACCCTCTAATCCCTTTTCATCATACTTTGAAAGTTGTAACTTAATTTTCTGAGCCGCAGGGGCGGATCCAGGATTTTTTTTTTAGGGGGGAGGGCAGAGTAGGGTGCTCCGACAAATTTGCGAAAAAAATACCAGCAATTTAAAGGGAACCTCTAATATTGTGCATCGTAGGTAGGTAGTGGGAATAGTCTAAAATTTAATCTAAAATCCAGTAAAGGTTAAAGTTCTACTAAATCTGTTGAAATTAAAATGATCTAAATTATTCATACATAAAAAAAATAAGTAAAAAAATCATACCACCATAAAAATAATAAAAAGCTGTTCACCCTTTACAAAAAAATATTATATTTTATATTTAATATGCTATTTAATAGCCCAAAATCCACCACTACATTAAAGAGGGGCGCGTGCCCCCTGCGCCTCCACCTGGATCCGCCAGTGCAAAGCCGTTCCTCAGATATTGCTGACATTCCCTTTTAACAATGAATAAGCACATAGTGTATTTGGATTGTGTTCGGAATCCCTCTCAAGCTTTCTTTAAAGTTTCCTCTTAATACCCTAAGCCCTTTTAGACAACCAGGATAAGAATACCTTCTTTTCCCAATGAAATACCTTTTATGTTAACAAATGGCAACTTGTAAAATCTACAACCCTTGTCCCGGGGGCTATTGTCAACTCCGGGAGGCATAGTTATTTGACTTTTGGACTATTTTGAACAAAATAGCTAGATCAAAATTTTACTTTTGACTCTAAAAAAGGGCGCTCAAACTTTCCACTTCAAATGGAATGAGCCTCCTCCTAAGTTTATACGACTACACTTTCCATATGAAATGCTTCTGGAATGAAAAGTACATAAATAAAACATAACATATTGAAGCCTTATAGCCTGTTACTATATGCAACGCTATAGCGTTGCTTACGGATATAAAATAAGATAGTATTAAATGTCACGTTTTACGAAAGATAGGTCACCAAAATTCGAAAGAGCAGCTCAATTGGTTCTCTGCAACACAAATAAAACCCGAATTTAGAAAAGAGAACTAAGTGAAAGAGATTAGAACCCGCGAACTTTATTGAATAGTATACGAATACAGAAACAGAGAGGGACACACTATTATCGAATATAGTTGAAAGTGTGATCAGCCGATAAATAATCACTTAGTGCATCACAAATATCATGTTTCCATCACTCAATTAAAGTTCAAATGACGCCACTGCCACTTATTGGCAGGTCACCTAAAAACAGTCAGAAAAAAAAAAAAAAAAGAAAACATTCCTGAAGATAATAATAAAAAGGCACTCTTACAAAGAACAACCGAAAAACGGGACATAATACATACATTGAAAATGGGAATGGACACGAAAGGAGAGACCCGAACAAACCATCAAAATTATTTGGTACCATCTGCTTCCCTCAAAAACCACTAAAATCTACTATGTGCATAACAATTAGCTAGATATTGCTAGGGTACTATAGTCAATTACAAAGCAGGAGCGTGAAGATTTTTGAATCTAAACAAGACAAGTCCTATATCTCAATAATTCAAATTCGAGTCCCCGGCTCTTCCTAGTTAAGAACTAAGATATTTATAATGCCTTTATCAACTAATTATTAATTATCATGAAAATAGCTAGGATGACAAAAAAATAAAATTATCCTGTAACAAGCCAATCAACTCTTACATATGCTCGTTTCCTCTGCTTCTTGTACGAAAACAAATCCTAAAAAAAGTATATTATATATGGCCATAAATACGTTAAAAATTAAATCGATCAGTAACAATGGGTCTGATCTGTAAACTAAACTAAACTAAACTAAAAAAAAAAAAAAAAAAAAAAAAAAAAAAAAAAAAAAAAAACTTCAGCTTAGTTATAAGGGTTTAGGTATGAAGCTGGATTAGCAGTCATTCATCAACCAATTCCATGAGTCAACCCAACGATTTTTTAATCTATCGGTTAGCTGAACACAAACAGCCCTCAGATGCCCTTTTACAAAGGGCTGTTCCTATTAAGCTCATTTCTTTATTTGTCTCACATGATAAACTGATTGGCTTAGTACATAATAATGCTAACCTAACATTCAACAACCAATGATATCAAGGCAGTAATTACTAAACATTAAACAGGTAAAACCGACAATCAAAACTAACAACAACTCAAACTAGTTTGAACTCTATATAGATATATTAGTATGGAAAGATAATATACACTTAGTGACTAATCTGCAATCCCACAGTGGCACTATTATCGCCTGAAGGAATACTATTTCACAAACAATACACAAATTGATCTTTGTATTAATTAAAGCAATCCCCAAAAATCATTCATCCAAGGATTTGCGTCTTCTCTGCCCAAAGGCTAACTACAAAAATCAGATGTTTTTATCTTTTTTAATATTCATAAACGCGCAGAGGAAAGCTTAGTAATGTCCAGGGGCGGATCTAGGGGGTGATACATGCCCCCAGAAACTCAAAAATTGCACTAATTATACGGGCGATGGGGCTAAAAACAAAACGAGGTAGCCCGTCTTTTGTTTTAGTGTTTGGAGCTCTCCAAACACTAATTATGTATCCAGCACGGGTCCCATGTTTACTTTCTTATAATTTATTAGATTGTATATTATTTCCCTTTCTTCCTTCAAAGGTTTTTGGCAATTTTAAATAAATTTGTTGTTTAGGTCAAGGTGTTTTTTCACATTAACAGATGAAAGGGTGTTCTAATTTCGACACCGGAAAAGTATCACGCATACATACATTTCTGAAAACTTAATTCAATGATTCTTGAGGTAAATAGCTCCACTAGAGGTAAATAAGTCTTATTTACTTGAGGTAAATAAGACAGTAATTACAATATAGAAGAATAAAACGATGTAAGAGAAAAGAAGTATGCTAACTAAACAGGCATCCAGAACTGTTTCTAGGGTTGGTGGCGGCCAGGGCAAAATTAATTACAGCGCCCCCTTCCAATTCAAATATAAGCAAAAATAGCCAAATTAAAGTGAAAAATTGGATGCAATTCCCAAGAAACAGAACAACTGCCTCGGTTGCCCCCCCCCCCCCCGGAACGGCTCTGCAGGCATCGAAAAAGAATTTTGTTTGAGGCGCAACGAGACATCATAAAAAAAACAAGCATACGACTATTCAAACACTATCCATTCATCTTTCGATATGGCAAACTCACATGCAGGATAGCAAATTGCACATTATTATTGTCAACCAGCACCTTTAAGGGATTTAAAATTTTAGAATTGGGAATATTTAAACTCAGATTTAAAATAAACATTAATTTGAGAAAAGTTTTAAGTGCATCTCAAATTAGATGAATATATACATACAGCTAAAATTAAATGGCTAGACAAAAGCAGTATTTTCTTCTAACGTTTTAAGAGCGTACACGCGGGAATGATAATCCGGCTTTTTCACAGAAAAGTAGGCGCATTCTTGGCAAATTATTTCAAATTTTCAAAACATGGAAACTCAAAGAAGATAATAATCTGGTTGGCCAAGTCACCAAGTAGAATATTAAATGAACTAACAAGTAACTTCACAGATCTTGCATTGAAAATATTCCCTAAGCCAAAACAAAAGGCAAAAACACTTAAAATGAGCAAAACCAAGAAAGAAATCTCCCCTACTTGAAGCCATTTTCTATTTGGTAATAATAATAATCAGAATATACGCCAGTTCAAAAGCTGGCGTATAATATGCCCATATTGAGTAAATACGGCAATTTTTAGCTTGAAAAACGTTAAATTTGTCTAGCTAATCTAGGAGAGACCAGCCTCGTTTTAAAGATCAGCAACCTAGGTGGACGTTCTTTTAGCCTTCGTTGGGGTATTTTCTTAGAAACAATTTAATGACAGCTCTGTTCAAGTGGTGCACGTTCTCAGATTAAACAGCAATTTCATGATTTATATTATAGAGGTTGAATAATTATGAATACAGATTACAAATATATATCTAAAGGTGGCATGAGTGCATAATTCAGGGAATGGCATAACCTAAAAAGATACTGTTTAATGACTTATCTCATTTTAAAAATTCTTGCTTAATTACATGATTCATTTAGATGACAGACTTAAAGCTTTTTTTTTCTGGAACGATTTTAAATAAAGTTTCATAAAAAGAACGATAAAACAAACAAATACAGTTTTAATTTGCTTTCTACAATAACTTCAATACCAAAATAAAGCGAAAATTACAAAGAGAATAAAAAGGCTGAAAGAACAATAAACAAGCTATGGAGAAGCTGCAGCTTCTGAATTTTTCCAGAAATCTTCCGGTAGTTATTTTTTTACTTTTTAAACTGAAAAAAAAAGAAAGAATAAGTAGAGAAAAAAATGCGATGTCAAAAGTGATAAGAAGTTTTACGATGTAAAGAAAAGCGCCCACGTTAATCCTTAGAACAACATCAACACGTTTATTTTAATCAAAGAATAAACCCCAAAATAAAAAATAATATATTACAACATCAACCCTTTTAGAAACAATAATGAATTTCGTTTCGAACTAATATCTACTAAATCAAACAAAAAACAGAAAAGGAAGAAAGACATAGAAAATAGATTATATAAAAAAGGAGGAAAAGAAAAGAGGAAAGCAGAGTTTACAAGAGTTTTCCTGTTTTACTCCATCGACTGACTTCGTAAATAATAAAATAATATTGAAACTAAATGATGAATTGAAAGAATTTTATGATTGAATAATAGATGACACAGAACAAAAACAAAAAAAGGAAAAGAAAAGAAAAGAAAAGAGGAAAGCCGAGTTTACAAAAATTTCCCAGTTTTGCTCTAGAGACTGACTTTGTAAATAATAAAATAATATCCGAAAATTAAATTAGATAATTAATTAAAAGAATTTTAAAATGAATAATGATTATTTGATAAAGAAGAGGAAAGCAAAGTTCACAGGAGTTCTCCTGTTTTACTCTAGAGACTGACTTTGTAAATAATAAAATAATATCCGAAAATTAAATTAGATAATTAATTAAAAGAATTTTAAAATGAATAATAATTATTTGATAAAGAAGAGGAAAGCAAAGTTCACAGGAGTTCTCCTGTTTTACTCTAGAGACTGACTTTGTAAATAATAAAATAATATCCGAAAATTAAATTAGATAATTAATTAAAAGAATTTAAAAATGAATAATAATTATTTGATAAAGAAGAGGAAAGCAAAGTTCACAGGAGTTCTCCTGTTTTACTCTAGAGACTGACTTTGTAAATAATAAAATAATATCCGAAAATTAAATTAGATAATTAATTAAAAGAATTTTAAAATGAATAATAATTATTTGATAAAGAAGAGGAAAGCAAAGTTCACAGGAGTTCTCCTGTTTTACTCTAGAGACTGACTTTGTAAATAATAAAATAATATCCGAAAATTAAATTAGATAATTAATTAAAAGAATTTAAAAATGAATAATAATTATTTGATAAAGAAGAGGAAAGCAAAGTTCACAGGAGTTCTCCTGTTTTACTCTAGAGACTGACTTTGTAAATAATAAAATAATATCCGAAAATTAAATTAGATAATTAATTAAAAGAATTTTAAAATGAATAATGATTATTTGATAAAGAAGAGGAAAGCAAAGTTCACAGGAGTTCTCCTGTTTTACTCTAGAGACTGACTTTGTAAATAATAAAATAATATCCGAAAATTAAATTAGATAATTAATTAAAAGAATTTTAAAATGAATAATAATTATTTGATAAAGAAGAGGAAAGCAAAGTTCACAGGAGTTCTCCTGTTTTACTCTAGAGACTGACTTTGTAAATAATAAAATAATATCCGAAAATTAAATTAGATAATTAATTAAAAGAATTTAAAAATGAATAATAATTATTTGATAAAGAAGAGGAAAGCAAAGTTCACAGGAGTTCTCCTGTTTTACTCTAGAGACTGACTTTGTAAATAATAAAATAATATCCGAAAATTAAATTAGATAATTAATTAAAAGAATTTTAAAATGAACAATAATTATTTGATAAAGAAGAGGAAAGCAAAGTTCACAGGAGTTCTCCTGTTTTACTCTAGAGACTGACTTTGTAATTAGTAAAATAATATTTGAAACTCATGAGATTGTTATTAGCACACTCATGTCTATGTCCCACTAATACAATAAATCAATGACGCTTTTTGGTCATCTGTCATCAGTGTTAAATCGTCCGCTCATAGAGTCGGCAAACTTCCACTGGCTACAACGAAATATTTAACTGAGGCATTCAATTTTTTTTCGTGTGTGTTCAAAAAGTCCATCGTAAGCTTAATGAAAAATTTTAGAAAAATGATTTAACTTATGAACTCTTTGAGTAGCGGATAAAAAAAGGGGGACTCAATGTCATATTTATGCTTCTGCAAGTAATATTTTAATGTATATTACTGACTAATTAACATGATTAGTTCTAAGTTTTTCCTTCATTCATTGTTCATGAGCTGTTTCCCGCTACAGCGCAAAAGGTGTTTAAAACCGATCGGCATCAACTACTTTAAAATGATACATTCATTCTATTTAAAATCACATAAAATGAAAATAAGACAGATATAGGAGACAAATTTTCCAATTTACTTGGTAAACTACCAATTTAGGTAATTGTAAAATTACTACTAAATTATACTAATAATTTGTATAAATAAATTTTACAATCTACCCCCCGTAATTGTATGTTCAGAAAAACATTTAAAACAGTCTCCAACGCGTTAAAAAACAGATATCTTACAAAAAATCATTCCAACTGGCGACCCTTTTTTAGCGTAAAAAGTGATTTGCAGTTAATTCCTCCTTTTACATTCAAGTGAACTATTCCTCTATGATTTATCATTATACTGCACTATATAGATCCAATTCCGATTTGAAATATGCCAAATCAAGCTTTAATTCTAAAAGTGTTTTTGTTCAATTTTTTTTTTTTTTGAAGCATGATCTTTATGTGAATTGCGCGCCAAAAATGAAAAGAGATTTACTGTTAATTTTAACAGACCGATCACCAGAAACCAATTATATTAAATAGAAACCTATTCAACTTAATAACCGCAGCCGTTCCTGAGATATTGCGCAGGGCCCCCTTTCCATAAAGCATATGTTTAGACATATGCCGATAGCAGAGGAGTTATATCCTGCAGTGATTAACAAAAGGTTAAAAAGAAGGGTGTCATCGCAGTTAGTAGCCATCGTATCTATATGGGAAGAGGAAAAGAAAAGATAGTATTTTCTTATTGTACTTAAAGACAGTATTTCTAATGAGGTCACCACTGTTTGTAAAAGGAAAGAATTAAGCAAAACTACAAATATAAAACTACAACTGCTATGACTCGTTTAACAGCAAAAATTGACCATGGAAATTTCGCCAATATTGTCCTTAAAGTGTTAAACATCAAAGTTTCAGTTTTCAGTTTAAAAAAAAAAAAGGAAACATTTTCAGTTGTTAATTTTTTAAGCGGGGAAATACGAAATGTTTCTATTGAAAAACAATCGTGGAAAAACTTGCTGCCAATAGCGAGTTGACCAGTAATCTCAACAACTTGACCACTCGAAATCAATTGCACTACTGTTAAAAATAATAGTAATAATAATAAAAGAAAGAAGAAGAAAGAACTAAGGAAAACTAAAAAGAGACGCCTTTACTAAGCTGAGTGTTCAGTGACCAGACTAGATACTTGCAACAACAATAAAACTGAATGAAATTGTTTAACAGCAAAATGAATGCGATAAGTTGTAGAATCTCGTCAGTTAAGTTGTACAAAGGGCGGCCACATCGGAAGTTTCATCATTTCTACGCATGGAAGTCGAGATAGACATGTATTTAGTCTAGACTTGGATGCGTAGAAACAATCGAAAACAAAAAGATAGTCTAAATTTACTATATATATATATATATATATATATATATATATATATATATATATATATATATATATATATATATATATATATATACATATAAACCATGTCAAAGGACAAAGTTCTTGCACAGGCATTATTATAGTCCTTAGGTTGAGCGTGAATTACAAACTCCTCCCCCTCCCCACAAAAAATAGGCCCAAAATATGCTTCTCTCGTTTCTTTGATCTACTTCATCTAAAAACAAAAAAAAGGAATCCTCCTAAGGCTTGGACTATATGCCAGGAGTTTGCACCGACAGGGAGAGGTTAGGGGGAGGGGGTGACCCCCCGTGGGACTATCAAACAAGAAGATACTAACAGATTATATAAAAAAAAAAAACGAAAAATACTACTACTGAAATCACGGGAAAAAAAATCTTGGTGGTTTTTAACATCTTCCTCCCCCCTCCCCACGAGGAATTCCCTGGCACCGCTCTTGGTGCAAGCACTACCCAGGTTATATATATATATATATATATATATATATATATATATATATATATATATATATATATATATTTAAAATATTCACCGAAATTTGTATTGACACGATAAAAGAACGCACAATAAAGACACACAAGCCTACTGTTACTATTAAGTTGCAATAAGAGATCGTAGAATAAGAAAAAAAGGGAGGATTAGTTTTAAAAATAAGAGTGATTAGGTAAAAGCACAAATTGACAGTTAAAATGGCTTTTAAAAACTAATTGCTTATTAATAAAGGCTGATGCTAAGAAGAAAAAACAAGTCTCAAACGAAAAACGCGCTTGCGCATTGATTTGAAATCTTACAACACTTGTACACTAATATACATACAAACATTAATGTCATTTATTATCAGCAGAAACCATCTTCATTCTAAAAAAGCTATGTCATAAAAAACTGAATAATTTCTTCAATTTTTGAGCCAAGTCTACTTTGCAGACAATTATTTTGCAAAAAAAAGTGAAAAAAAAAAAGGTAACCCATAAATGAAACGGATATGCAGACACAAGACGGGCATTTACTTTACTTTAGACTCGTGTCGAGATTCAAAGTCTACATCGTACAGAATTTCTAGTTTAAAGAACTTAAAGGATACTTTCGAAGGTAATTATTGATGTACCTTTCAAAGGCAATTATAATTTTAAGTTAGTTCTTGATGAAGCAATTTCGATATTTCCTTTACAAAAAAAAATATTTTCAAATCGTTCATTTTGCAATCTAGGGCATGATCAACCCGCTGATATTATGCATACAAAGAACTGCTATTATAAATGAAAACAAAAAGCAGGCTTAAAAACAACCAAAGGTTCAACATACTGAGTTGATGACATTAGCGCAAATTCACAGAAATTTCGGGGGGGGGGGGGGTAATTTCAGATATCTAAGGGGACAAATTTGTCGTTTGCAGCCAACTACCCCCTTCCCCACGGACGCCACTAGCTGATAATTAACTAGGATAACAAAGTTTCTTCTTAATCGGCCTTTAAAGCCTCACTAAAGGCATTTTTTGTATATATATATAAATATTTTAAACTTTTCGTGAATGAAAAATAATGAAGTTGCTAAGCTTTTGGGCAGGAAACCTCTGTATGAGCAGCGTCATTTTAAAAATAATCCCAACCTCTTAATATCATTATGTTAAAGCATTAAATATAATCATTTTTTCAAACTATAAATAGTTTCAAGTGATAAAATAAAAACTTAACTTTTCCTCTACCTTAAATTAACCTTTCCATAACTTAACCTCTCCTTAACCTTTCCTCTAACTTAACCTCTAACCTTTTCATATATTTTAACCCCAAAATATTTACTCCTACATTCCAGAGCAAGTCAATGCACATATTTAGTACATAGCATTCAACACAATAGTACATATTACTAAGACGCTATTGACAGCACAGAAAAAGTTTTAGTGGGGATATCTTAGAAATTATCAAACAAATTCTTCAAAAATGTATCAAAAGAAAAATAATAACTGCTTAAATTTTCTGGCCATACCCAAACCCAAAAAGCCTTCATTCGAACAGACTACAAATTATTAATGTTTCAATTGAGCACAACCATTCCAAGTCTGGAAGTTTTTATGTTGAAGCATACCCCTTTAGCATAAAATTTAAATATTCTAAATGATTCAATACAAGTTTTAAGCATGACCCTTCAAAACTGAACATTCACTTTACATCTCCTCCCCTATATCAATGCTTTTCTTCCTTTGGTTTCACAATACACAAAATTAAAATGTATTTTTAAATATATATATATATATATATATATATATATATATATATATATATATATATATATATATATATATATATATATATATAATTTATATATATATATATAATTTATTTGTGCGACAAACTATTCTTTAATGATGGATTTCAGATATTCAATTATCCAAATCAACAAAAATCCTTCTCGTTACGCCTAATAGATATCTCGCACCCTGTACATAGAAAAACGATTTAGAAACTTTAAACACAGCCTGCACACATAATGGATTCTAATATAAAGAACTATTTCGTTAAAAAAGGATTATTAAAAGTACGCCCGGATTTGATAATAACACAGAATCTGAGAACAAAAATCACTATCGTCTACGCTCAATGAAATAGAAGACAGGAATTACTCTAGCATGCAAGAAATAAAACGGTGATTGTCAGGGAGAAAAATAAATCATTTGAATGGCCAACAGGCCTCAGCATACTGGGACGAGACGGGACTTAAGGGACCATATGCTGCATAATGACCAGCAGGGAAAACAGCAGCTGTTTGTATATGTGCTGGAAGGGGATGAGCATGCGCTATCATTGTGCCATTGCATCCACGGGAATTGCCATGATGAGCAGGTGGCGGTAAACTAAAAAAAGTAATATTTTTTAAAGTTAAAAACGCAAAATTATTTCATACCTGCTTGTGCAAAAAAGGTAATAATCCAACTTTATAAAGCTCTATTCGCCCGATTAAGCGACAATGCAACATAAAGATAATAATTTTTGGGTTTTTATTACTACACCAAATCGATTGGTGAGGCTCACTTGTCTATACCTCTTCCAATGACTAAGTATTAAAAAAACAAGTTAGTCTCTGAAAAAAAAAAAAAAAAAAAAAAAAAAAAAAAAAAAAAACAACAACAACAACAATGCCATCAAGCACTATCAAATAAAATCATGAAATTAATGATAAAAACCAAATAAAAAGATTCCCTTTATTTATAGCATGTCTTTATTACATTTATTTTACAATGGACTGCAGATAATAGAACCACTTTTGCCAAAATAGCATAATAGGTATACTTTTGTATATATATATATATATATATATATATATATATATATATATATATATATATATATATATATATATATATATATATATATATATATATATATATATATATATAACATCCCCCCCAACAAGCCTTGTTAATTTCAACTTTACACACCAAACTATATATTGCTGATATGCCCTTTTGACAACCTACATGCAGACGGCATTTTTTGATTCAGATCAACTCACCTCTCAAAATATATATATATATATATATATATATATATATATATATATATATATATATATATATATATATATATATAGACATGAAAGTATAGCGGAATCGCAACGGATGCTCATTGGAGTAGTCATTCGATGACTCGGGTATGCTTCTATTTCTTATTTAAATAACAAAAACAAGTTTTTTTTAACTGAAAGTAAGGAGCGACATTAAAACTTAAAACAAAAAGAAATTATTCAGTACATGAAAGGGGCTGTCCCCTCCTCAGCGGCTCGCTCTTGACGCTAAAGTTTTTATTGTTAAAAAAAAAAATAGAGTTGTGAGAAAGTCAAACTTTAGCGTAAAGAGCGAGGCGCTGAGGAGGGGACATCCCCTTTCATATACGGAATAATTTCTGTTCGTTTTAAGTTTTAACGTCGCTCCTTTCTTTCAGTTAAAAGACTTGTTTTTTTTATTTAATTTTTGAACGTTTTTGAATTAATACATGTTTTGATTTTGGCTCACTGTACAGGAATAATAAAAACAAAATTTGCATATTAATTTTACTTTTATTTGTTTAAATGGCTTTCTCGAAACTTCTTGAATTTTATTTACGAACGTTTTTATTAGTAATAAATATACGTAACTTACGAATTAACTTACGTATCGAACTTCTATATTCATATATTTTCAAGGTTGTTCGGTACAACATGCCTCTGCTGACGCGGATGTCCTGATTGCAACCAAAGCCATTCATAATGCAAGAACTCAGTTGACGTGTCTCATCGGCAACGACACTGACCTCCTTATCCTTCTTCTCTATCATGTCACGGCCACCCACAAAGGCCTGTATTTCAGATCCGAGGCGAAAGCTTCAAACGAACATAAGCTACGGAATATTTGCTCCATCAAAGAAAAACTAAGGGACATGTGTGGTGCAATTTTATTTCTGCACGAGTTCCTAGGCTGTGACACCACTTCGAGATTACAAGGAATTGGTAAATCTGTCGGACTGTCATTGTACCGGTCCGATCCGTCTTTCCGTGAGGCCGCTAAGGTCTTTATGGACTAGAAGGCTACGAAAGACGTGCTCATTGTAGCTGGTGAACAAGCTCTTTTGAGAATTTATAAAGGAAAGCCTGGAGAAACTCTCGGGTCCTTGAGACATCGTCTGTTCTTGGCCAAGCTCGTTTCCTCTTCCACATTTGTTTGCCCTGATCGGATGCCTCCCACACCCTCAGCTGCAAAGTTCCATTCTTTTCGCGTGTATTTGCAGGTAATGGAATGGAAAAGCGAGGCTGCTGCGATGAAACTGGACAACTGGGGATGGCGACTCTCTGCTGATAATTACAACCCAGTAATGAGGGAGAAGAAACCAGCTCCTCAAAGTCTTCTTCAAATTATCCACTGCAAATGCAAATCAGATCACGGCCAGATGCACTTGCCGTAAGAATGGCATGTCCTGCACACTTGCTTGCGGAGAGTGCATGGGAACAAGCTGTAATAACTCTGAACCAACATCTCTAGAAGAAGAAGAATTTTAGTTTTTTGCAATAACGGTGGTCGTGCTCTTTTGTAGTACTCATTAATGAAATGATGATTCTCAATATTATGTGATCTAAAAATAATGATTATCAAAACTGTTATTTATATATAGACGAGTTAATGTTTTTGTTTTCCAACAAGCCGATAATAAGAATGATTTTTCAAGTTTCTATGCGTCTATGCCTATAGTTTCTCTTTTTCTGCAGTTTGGTCTTCACACGGTTGATTCTCATCGGATAACCAGGTTTCCAACGATTAGCGAAGCAACAAAGAGTGGGGTACTTCTCTGCTCCTTTAAATTGCCGTTCAAGATTTTCCCGTGTTGCTGTTTGAAGTATTTCAGGCTTCCATTGATCTGATCTTTCTAACACTTCGGAAGAAAAGCTATTTCCTTTATTTTTGCGATGGAGTTATGAAAATCTTATTTATAGTTTAATATAAGTTACAGACGTGTTACAATAAAAGTAACATCATTTTCGGTTTCAGCGAGTTGATTTATACCAGAATCGAGTCTCCGAACGTACCGAAATAACAAAAATCGAAAAAAGGATTTTTCACCCCTTTCACCCCCTTTAAGCAGCCCCAGAAGGTTTTCCCGGCGGGAAAACCTTCTTTAGCGTAAAAAAAGCTTCCTAAATGTCAAAAATGTAAATACCTAATATTTCGCCCCCTTGGTGTAAAAAAACCTTTTGGTGCAATTTTGCCCGGGTCGACCCACTTTTCTCCGTACTTTTATTGGACTATATGTGCAACAAGTGCATAGCGACGGACCTATTGTAAGTGGTGCTGCCCTCACGGACACAGGATTGCAAGTCCAGCGTCCTAATCACTCGAATAGTACGGCTCATTCGGAAATAGCGGAGAGATTATATCCTTAAGTGACCAACAAAACCTAGAAAGAAGGGTGCCACCTCTAGTTAGAAGTGACAATATCCCTACGGGAAGGGAGAAAAAATAAAGACAGTATTTTCTTAGAAGAAGTGATAACCAGATAAGTAATGCTCAATCTATCATTAACAAAATCAACACTGTCATTATAAGGTCAATTGAAGAAAGCGTCAAATTAAAAAATAAATAGGAACAAGCCCTCCTTTTCAAGGCAAAGATAAAGAGCAAATTTGAATTCAATATTAATTAAGAACGTGACATTATCTTCCTACATTAAAGGCAGAAGGCGCATTGAAAACTACATTGGAGAAAAAGAGTGTGAAACAAATCGATGTTACTAGGATAAAGTTTAAATATCCTTCAGAGCCATTGCTGGCGCATAGGGCATCGAATCGACGTTTCAGTTGCTGGGTCTTTTTTACAGCGAGGATCAGCAAGCTTGTCACCCAAACTTGCTGCGGCAGGGATCAAACCCTGGGCCCCTTATTGCCAAGCACAGCATCAATCCACTGAGCTACTACAAGGTTGAATTGATATTACAGTAATGAAAAAAGGTATTCGTCAACATTTAACAAAAGGACAAATCGACTGAAGTATCTAATCTTCTGTTCCAGTAAAAAAAGTTGGTTACAGTGATATAAAAGAGATCTTAAGAAGATTGAGGATAGTCTAACAGTTACGGTGTTTTTTGCAGCTATGGTGATCCAAAGAAACATACGGTACTGTGGAAGAAACACAAAACCATTGGTTCCATACAAATAAAAGCTCCAGAGCTTGCAATAGACCGCTACTAGATAAAATTCAATAGTTAGAAATATGTGGAGTAGAAGAGAAACACAAAATCATTGGTTCCATACAAATAAAAGCTCCAGAGCTTGCAATAGACCGCTACTAGATAAAATTCAATAGTTAGAAATATATGGAGTAGAAGAGAAACACAAAATCATTGGTTCCATACAATCAAAAGCTCCAGAACTCACAATTTGGAGCACATCTGGAACATCACTACAGAAATGGTATGATGGTATTAGAACACTGCTAGATAAAATTTATTAGCGTTGGAGGGAGAAAAGAATTTATGATAAGGCTTGTTTGAAAGCAAAAATGACTATTTTCGTCATCAAGCCAAGAACTTTCCGGATTATCTTAATATAACTGTGGCTCTATTTCCAAATATAATTTCAATTTGACTTTGGTTTCCCTTCACTTGCGATTCTTCTGCGATCAAAAGACATTTATATTTTTTGGCAATAATTCTGCGTTTCCCCCACTGTGGTTTTCTGGAAAAATCGGAACTTGGGAATATAGGACACTAAGGGAACTAGGAAACACAGGTTTTGGTCAAAGAAGTTTTATCGCGCTTTACATTTAAGTTCAAATATACAAGCAGCGTTTGTCCGTCCACCATATTTTTTTAGGGTCAAATTTCTTAAGTTCGTTTCTTTTCAAGAAATTTCGGTTTTCCAGACAATTTTTACTCTGTTTAAGAAAATTTTGAGACACGGTTTTCCATCCTAAGCTTATTCAAATTAATCAGATTCTTTTAGCATACACGGTTATTGCATGAGAATTTTTCAGGACTATTCTTGTGGATTAAAAAAAAAAAAAAAAAAAAAAAAAAAAAAAAAAAAAAAAACTATGATAGCATAAACACTACTATGATTACACTTTTTAGTTTATAAAAGAAAAACAGAAAAGCATGCTTAATTTCTGTTCTCAGCGCACCGAAGTTGCAGGTTATTGGTTTATTAAAGTTTCGAAAAAGAAGAAGAAAAAGATTTTTTTTTTTTTTTTAATGCCAAAGGAAATTTAATGCTATGCTCAGAATATTTTTCTGACTTAATTACATGAAAGTATAAAACCTGTGGATGACTGAAAAACTATGATAGTATTTTAATTTGATGTAAGAAGCACTGCTACAATTACATATTTTAGTTTTAAGAAAAAAAAGAGAAAAATATGCTTGATTTGTGTACTCACCGCCCCGCAGTAGCAGGTTACTAGTTTATTAACGTTTTGAAAAAGAAAAAGAGAAAAGAATTTTTTCTTTAGAAAACACAAAGAAAATATAATATTCAAGATGTTTTTCTTACGTAATTTGATATACTTTATTTAAAAACATGAGTTGTTTTTGTCTATTATACGCAAGTTTAGCGTAGTTATTTTTGAAGCTTTTCTTTGTAGAGCTTCTGACGTTAAAAAAAAAAAAAAAAAAAAAAAAAAAAAAAACATTCAGAAAATAATTAAGCAAAACCTGCAATAAAAACTTATGTCTTTCTATTATTTTTTTTCTTCTTGAAAGAAACAACAAACGCCCATATTCCCCCCCCTTTGAAATAATCCAAAAAGAAGACTCCTCCGGAGAGTAGACTCAACCGAGCCCCCCCCCCCCCAAAAAAAGAAACAAAAACGAAAAAAAACGACCAAACAAAACAAACACCATTCGAAAATTAATGCCTAACAACTGGTCTGATTTGCATTAAGACAGTAACTGACCCTGAACTAAAATGACAACGAATATAAGCTGAATATCTTTTCATCAAATTATATTTAATTTTTTTTTATTAAATTATCTTTTTTTAAAATAGGTTTTATATTAAAAAAAGAGAAAAAAATACTCAGTATCTCTGTTTGAAGCGAGGTCTTTATGTAAAGAAAACATTATATATGTGATCTATGTTCACTTGTAACATAGATCAACTTTTTTTTTTCGACGTTTTTCGCCTGTGTGGTCCAAGACCGTATTAAGGTCTATTCGTATATCTTGAAAGATACATAAACGCCCATATTTTGCCCCCTTCCCCCAAAAAAATTCTGCGGAGTAAACCTCACGAGCCAGAGAACTGACAAAAAAGAAAAAGAAAAAAGAAGACCACTAAAGTATAGATTGACCAAGAATTCTTGCCTAGCAACTACTACCTCATCTTGAACCAAAATGAGAAAGAAAAAATTAGAATCACTTTTTATTAAATCCTCTTTTTTTTATAAACTTTTACTAAATTATACCATCATAAATAGGTCTTTTCAACATATCTGCAGTATCTCTGTTTAAAGCGAGGCCTTTATGTAAAGAATACATTAAATATCAGAGATATTACCACTAAGGATAAGTCTTTCATATTTATAATAAATTAATTTTTGTTTTCTTCGTTTTTGTCCAACGTTGTATAGCCAGTATCCTCTCAGAACATATTTATATTTATTTATCTAGCTCTATTAATCAATCTATTAATATATCAATTACTTCTATGTGCATATACATAAACTTAAGCATCCATCATTTTGCTGGATTATAAACTACCGAAAGAACGAATATACGAGTTTTGTTTTAAATAAAATTCCATTTAAAGTGAACTTTCAGGAAAATTCTAAATTTTCTTCCGTTCTTTTGAAGATCTTAAATAAATGGTATAATAAATAAACTACCAAATAAATAAAAAAAATATAAATAAATATTATAAATAATAAACTAATAAATATTATAACTATAATATTTATAAACTTATATATATATATATATAATATATATAAATATAATATAAATTATTATATAAATAATATAAACTTATAATTTTATATATAAATATAAACTTATAATATAATAAAGTTATAAATATAATAAACATTATAACTAATAATAAATATTATAAATAATAAATGAAACAAATATTATAATAAATAAACTGCAAAAATAAAAGATTGTCTGACCTAGCAGGAAATGCTCCATATAGTTGAGGAGCCGTCGGGAAAGTAGGCAAAGCGTTTGGTCCAACCGAAAAGGTCGGAATGTGATTTGATGGCAGAGTATAAGGAGTAGGCCCTTGTGGAGCTGCCGCAGCAACATACAGCGTCGGTGCTCTTGGCAGGACATGTTGGCGGTATGCTTCACTATGTGGTTGCAGAAGAGCATGCGGCGAGAGACAAGAATTCATTGAGGACCCTGACGGACGAGGTTGAGGAGAGAGATGTTTTATTGATCTTCCACTATTTCTGAAAAATAAAACACGGTTATGCAGCAGATTTGCTTTCATTTGGTCTGAAATAAAGAAAGAATGTTTGGATTAGTTGTCGACTGGGAATAGTCAAATCAATTGGAGCAGATCTTAAAGTAATTTTGAGTAGTCAAACCCCTTACATTAGCGGCTCTTCTGAGAAAATTTTTTCTAAAAACTATAAGCAATGTAAAGGCTGTCAATACCTTACCTACATTTGCTGGATATTCTTTTATGAAGTTTCATATTCATATTATTATTTTAAAAGTTTGCTGTCAGAAACTTTATTGGAACGGTTAATTGTGAAGCGATACACTGGAATTAAGCTTGTGCAATCTATTGCATCTAACAATTTCGAAAAAAAAAAAATGCTCAAACAGAAAAACTAGACAAAGAAAAGATGTAACCAAGAAAGAATCCTTTCATTTCCGGAAGGTAGAAGCCAAAGATTGATGAATGAAAGAGTATAGGCTACATAAGAATTGAATTCAAACACAATGATATAAGTAATGAGGATAGTAAAATCAACAATATAAAAAGCTAAGTAGTATTTTCCTTAATCTGACATGTTACTACTAATCTCCTTAATAATTTGTTTTCAAGAGCATTTTAGCAATCAGCCACTTAATAGGTGGCTACTACAACTAATAACTCACTGCAGCACGAAGCCACATGAGGCCAACAGAGCTACGCACGCTCCTCCTCTATCCCAATCCATTCAAAGCCTCCCTGTTTACATCCTCCCACCCCAACCGCAGAAAATCTGCTTTCCGTTTAACCCTAGACGGTTTGCCGAAAAGAAAAATCTTTGGCAATCTGTAATCTTTCATCCGCAAAACGTGCAATAGCCATCTCAACCTTTTTCTCATTATAGCTCTAGAAAGTAGAATTGAAACACACTTTTCGTATAGCCTACTGTTTGAAATACGGTCAGTTAGCCGGGAACCCAAAACCATCCGTAGGCAATTTCTCTGGAAAACATAGTGCATTTGAGTGTTCCAAGATTACTTATCCGACAAGCCCGATTACTACTTGAAACTTTCTGGGTTAGTTGTCGGATAATTTACACCTGCTAGCCGTAGAAAATGCAGGATAACTGAGGACAAGTTACGCCACATATATATATATATATAAAAAAAATCAGTCTGTTCAAAAATGGAAAAAAAGTGAAATTACATGCAGAGAACAAAAAGGGAACAGTAACCGTAAGACGTGGCACACCTTCAGGCATTTCTAAATAAGCTCTGTTTACAGCGGAGTATACATGATTAATGCTGTTATACACCTAACTGCCTTTAGCGCTTCAGCTGACAAGTTGCCAGATAAGTATTTGTTGTTATCTTTTACGAACTGCATCCAGGGTATAGGGGATAACTCAGATAACGGAAGCTTGGACGAACTGTAATGCCCGTCCCATTTTCCGGTTACACTTGTCGATAAAAACAAAATTATGTACGACCGCATCATAAATTATATTTATTGTTCCTAATTTCTCGAGGTGAATACAGTCCAAATTCAAAGCATAAATTTCTTGACTGCCCAATGAAAGTCAAGGTTTACGGGGTAATTTTTAAAGCTAGAAAAGATGGAAACTTAGAATGGCAGTTTTTCTATCTTGGAGAGGAATCTGAGAAAAGTTAAGAAGATTTAATATTGGTAAAGAACAGTTGGACACAAATTACTGTTTGTGCAAACTCATTAAACTAATTTTCTGGCAATTTTAATATTTTGCTTTTTAAATACAAGTGTGACGCTAAAATCAATGAAATTACCCTGTCATTCATGAAATTTTGCTTTCCTTATCGATGGATGTGACTATGATGTGGTCCGGGCATAAGACTCAAAGCTAAGCAATTTAATATTTTATTTGCGGCAACAATAATAAATAGGCTGCGACAAAGCCATGGGAACGCATTTACGTTAGACCAGCCACTTAGAAAAAACTTTTAGAAAATTCAAAAGCCTGTACGCAAAATTCATTGTTGCTGATCAGAGTTCAAACCACTCAATTCAAAAACTTAAGCTCGAAAACTCCCAACCTACAAACTAAGAATATACAGTATGTACACTAAGTATTAAATAACATACTACCTGATTTGCCCTCCCATTCTTATCCCAATACTTACTATCCCTAATCCCCGCTAGATTTGGTTACTGAGATGTATTATGGAACTTTTAAACCTATAAACCCTTAATCTATAAACCCTACTTTTAAACCCCGTATCTCAAGAAAAAATAAAACAACGTGTCTATGGCCAACGGATCATGATGGATTTTGAAAATGGTTACAAGAAATTAGAAAGGATATAAAGTATCATGTTATTTCACCAATAGTAAAACCTTTTGCCGAGGTAAATAAGAAACTTTCCACCTGGGTTAGCTTGGAAGAGAGAATTAAACAACAATTGTGAAACATTCGCACTCGCCATCAAAATACATTTTGGCCACAAACAAGACAAGGGAACTATAGAAGCTACATAACAACAACTACCAACGAATCCATAATTCAAATTATTATTTAGATAAAAAAAAATAATGGAAGAAATAAACTAAGAATTTACAACTTGCATGCCAACTAATAGCTAACACAATACCTAATTTTGCCCCCCCCCCTTCCATCCCATAAAAAATAATACTACTTACACGGCTGGTGGATTTGTCCAAACTTTGGACTGTCTCTGGCTGGAATAAACAGCTTGTTGAGGGGCTTCCCGACCAGAGGGACCACTTTGTTCCCTTCTTTCACGGGAGAAGTACTCTGAAGGTTGCCAATATTCCCTTTGTATGGCTACAAATCAATAGTATATTAGTAAAAATAGAATGTGAGTAACTAAAGATATATATCATATTGCATGGATTCAGTTCGCGGTGTTGTCATATGGGGTGAAACGAACGAATTTCAATACAACCCCGACAAGGTTTATTTATGGAAACCCGAGTTAGAGCTTTAAAATCTTGATAAAGTCCTAGATTCGCCAGCTTCCGTGAACTATAGATTTTTATTCCAAGCCCTATATTGTCCAGACCTTAACCTTCACAGTCTAGAGCTTAAAAGAGCTTGGGATCAAGAGAAGTATTGAAAATGTTCGTCTAACCACCTCAAACCTTTTACTATTCATCATATAAAAACGCTTACTCTACGAGATCTAACCACAAAATATACACATACAAATATATATATTCAACATAAAACTGTCATTTTAAAAACACAATTTTTTTTAAATACACATAGTAAATAGGCATAAAATTTGTAGCTTAAGAGGATCCGATACCTAAAAGAATTCGATGGAAAAAAAACTAGCTAGTTCTCAACTTTGGAAAAATTTGTTCAGAAACTTTAGGTGATCCTGTAACTTACAATAATTTCGCAACCCTTGGCGCCGACTGACCGTCACAAAGACAAAGGGCCCATTAGCGAAATGTTACCAGGAAATAGTGATCATCGATAGTTGGCGAGAATTTGTGGTCTTATTATGAAATTTGACTGAAAAGACAGTGAAATTTTACGTCCCTTTTCTTGGCAAGCTTGTCAATCGAAATGAGTAAAACTACAGGGGACACCCAATGCGGTCAAATTGTCCAAATCATAATTCCTTTGACCTGGCTTTTAGCATTTTTCTAGCAGGTATGCTAGAACACTTTTAGGGACTGCCCATTCATGAACTTTAAAAGAACATTCTGCTTTATTTAATTAAAAAAAGAAGACAAATTACACTCTATGCTGATGTAGGTTTCATTAAAACTGAATGTCTCTATCTCTGGCACAAAAAGGAAAAAGTTAAATGACTTTTCTAAGATTTCTAGGAAATTAGGAGCCAGCTTTTAGTTCTCTCTCATTTATTTGGGTCTCTCATACAATCTTTACAAATTATGACAGAACAGCCAAATGAATTCTAAATAGTCTGAGCACACAAACTAAAATAATTCCTAGTGGACAAGATAAGGCGATCCTTTGGAGGTACCACATCATCTTAAGAGAAAAACAATACCCAGAAACGTAATTTAAACGGCCATTACACTACCCATAGAATCAAAATTAATTCAGCAGCTTGCAGAAAACTCATAGAACTACAAATTCGACGCAGTGAAACTGACACACTGGTGAACACTCCATCATCACGCCCTGTGAATAGCTTCTTCTTTTACCGTCACCTACAGATTTTAAACCATTTACGTAATCTTACTTCTGCTTGGTCTGGTCTGTCTGTATTAACACCTTCCGGGGTATTTTATGGCACGTGATCTTTGTGTACGGAGTGGGGCGAGCCCAAGGCACCTAAGCAGGCCCCGTAAAGGATAGTTTTTGGCACATCACCACAAAGCGAAATTATTCTTCAACGACCTTTCTTAAGCATTTAGCATATCTTTCACTGTTCTTTTTATCCTTCACGCGCATCTAGTATTTAAATAGTTAGCAGTAAGTATACATAATCAAATATCACCAAAACTTGCATTTTAAATCAAAAGCCTAAAGGCAAAAATAACTTAAATCCCAACCAAAATTGACATTCGAAGAAAATTTTAGTTGAAAGACATAAACTGAATTAATAAGAACTTGCGTACTTTTTGAATCTGAATGGAATCAGAATCAAGAGGCTAATTCTAAAAAAAAAATGCATTTTTTTTCGGTTTTATTGGTTCAAAAAGTCTAGTAAATAATTTTATAAATAATTTGCTCTTAAGGATTTAGCATGTCTTTCTCTTGTTCTTTTTTTCCCTTGCACGCACCTAAATTGAATACATCGAAGATTCGATCAGGTTCGTTACGAATCCATACTAAGTGCGCATAAATTTCTGAATTTATGCCCAGAATCTGAACGTAATCAGAACCAAGAATCAGAACTAATCAGAATAACTACTTCAAAAAAAAATTTCCCCCAAGAAAAAAAAATTCATTGATACAAATGAAAAAAAAAATTCAGATTTTGTTAGTTCAGAGAGTACTTAGTATTTAAGTAAGTTAGTAGTTAAGATAAATAATTCAATACCACCATTTCAACATTTTAAAGCAAAAGTCTAAAGGTGAAGATAACTTATATTTCAACCAAAAATTGGTATTCAAAGAAAATATTAGTTTAAAGACATAAACTGAATTAATAAGCACACGCGAACGTTTTGAATCTGAAAGGAATCAGAATCAAGAATCTGAATATGAATTAATCAAAATTACTAATTTAATAAACATTTCCCCCCAAAAATTTAATTTTTTTTTGGACTCTATTAGTTCAAAAAGTCTAATAAATAATTTACTATCACCAAAACTCGGAATTTATGTCAAACACTTAAAAGCAAAGATAATTTGTATTGCGATAAAAAAAAATTGTTTCTAAAAAAACTAATAGCTTAAAGCCATAAACAGAATTAATAAAAACGTCTGTACGTTTTAAATTTGAACAGAATTTGAACCATAATATCAACTAATCAAAATTACTATTTCAAAAAACATGTTCTCCAAAACAAAAATAATTAATAGAATTTGTTTTAAAAATTTCTAATTTCATTAGTTTGAAGAGTTTAATAAATAATTTACTATCGCCAAAACTATTTGACGTCGAAAACCTGAAGGTGAGTCCATTGATTTTTAAATTAAAATCGACTTGGTGGAATTGATGAAAAACTTGAGAGCAAGGGCTAATTAAAGTAAAGCCAAGACAGATATTAATTAGAGTAAAGCAAAGCTGGCATAACCTGTTTCAAAATTGTATAGAAATGATTAATTTTACTTGTTGATCGATAGCCTATCATCCATCCTAGGGCAAGAACTCGGAATTCATATTCCGATCAAAAATTGGAATCCAAAGAAACTATTTGCATAAACTGAACTACTAAAAATGTGTGCATGCTTTGAATCTGAGCGAATCAAAATCAGAAATCAGAACTTGAATCAGAATTACAATTTCCATAAAAAAATTTTCCAAAAACAAAAATAGTTAATAACTATTTTTTAATAGACAATTTAATATCTCCAAACTTGTATTTTTACGCCAAAAACCCAAAAGCGAAGACGCAAAGCAAAGCGAGATTTAATAGCGAAGTTTATCCAATAAAAAATTTATATTCAAAGATATTATTCGTTTAAACTGAATTAATAAAAATACGCGTACGTTGCGGTTCAACAATCCTAGGCGGTTCCATGCTCCTCACTGGCTCATTATGCCTAGTCGGATCCACGCTCCGCAACACTTCTGAGGTCCTCGGCATTTCCCGAATGTAATCGGCATATTCTCTATTTTGGCATCTACGATCACTATTTCGGGACAAGTCTTGTTGACTTAAACTCATTGAATGATTTGAAGCCATTGAGTGATTGGATTGTCTTGAATGGCTGAAAAAAAACAAAAAAAACTTAGTAATAATATTTAAACGATCAATTCAGAAAATTAAATTCTGTAGAAGTTGCAAGTAAACCTATATCAAATATAAGCTTTGAATGTCTTTGAATTGTTATTTTCGATTGTCTTTAATTGCTAAAAGAAAAATTTGATGAGTAAACAAGATCTAAATAATTTTAAAGAATAGAATTCAAATGAATACAAATTGTATCAAGCTGTAATTGTTAAAACTACAAATTGCTAAAAGGAATGTCAAAAAGGGAGGAAATCTCTAACAATTAGTAACAACAAATAGCATAAAGATATCAATATACAATTGCAAAAAATGAATGGTTAGCAGCAGAGAGCAGTGCTCACACACACACAAAACAAAATATCTGATTATTCTTTATTATCTGATTATAATAAATATTCCATTATTTATAATAAATATTCCATTACATTTGCACATACTAATTACTCCTTTGACTGTTTAATGTTCTTTTTACAGAACAGTAAGACTAATGGAATAGTATTAATAATAATATTATTATAATAATATATTAGTTTGTATTAACCAATATTACATAATTTTATAATATATTTATATAGCTTACAATAAATCTATATCATAAATATATATATAGCAATATATGAAATGTTATACAAATGAATATAAATAATATTGCTGACAAACGACGGGATACCTTATCTTAGACTAAATCGAAATTTTAACTTTTTATCTTTTGCAAAATTTACAGTAGAATTTTTCAAGCGTCTTCTCACTTTAAAACTATATTCTATAAATATATATATATATATATATATATATATATATATATATATATATATATATATATATATATATATATATATATATATATATATATATATATATATATATAAATAATAAATGTATAAAATAAGAATAAAATAAATAATAATAATAATAATAATAATATATATAATGTAATAATATAATAAAAATAATAATAATAATAATAAAATATATAAAATAATAAATATATAATATAATAAATATATACATATATAGGCCTACATAGTATTATTCTTCCTTCGATCCAAAATAACACATACCAATATGTTTGCGTAATATTCGTGCATATCTAACCGATTAAGGGAAGTATTTTCCTTTTTGCTTTATCTTTGGTTAACTATTTATTTAATAGTTAGTTGTATGCAACAGGTTTTGTTGTGACCTTTTTCGGAGCTATTTGCAATTTAGTTGATATTTATTATAATATTTTCAATTAAATATATGCTTCGATTAAGAGCATTAAAATTGAATTCTAAAGTTTCAAATAAATATTCATTGTGAAATTTAACGAACAGAAGATAATTGAAACACATTACAATTATTCATTGTCATTCAGATTGAATCTATACTCAAATTTCAAATGAGCCCTTAAACAGTTCTATATGATGTTCCAGCGCCCCGCTAGCGGCGAAGAAAAAGAAAGAAAAAAAGAATAACATCAGTGCGTTCTATGTACGAGAATAAAACAACTGAGGTTAAGGTAGGAAGTGAGGTTAGCAGCTGGTTTAGCATTAAATCAGGAGTTAAGCAGGGTTGTGTTCTATCCCCCTTTATATGGATCATTTTGGTGGAATTTGTCTTAAGGAGCACAGGAAAGGCAATGGGAGAACACAGAAGAAAATGGAGAGGAAAAACTTTCCTGGGCTTAGATTATGCTGATGATTTAAGCAACCTAATGAAACTGTGAGCAAAATGAATGAACTTTTAGAGGCTTTGCGAGTTCAGGGTGCTTGAATAGGTTTGAAAACTAATGTTAAGAAGACTAAGTCACTAGGTTTAGGAATAAGTGAAGATGGAAAGGAGACGTTGGGTAACGAATAGATTGATCAGGTGGACAGCTTCACTTACCTTGGCAGTATTATCAGTAAAGACGGTGGGAGCAGTGAAGATGTTAACAGTAGAATAGTCAAGGATCAGTTTGTTTTTTTTCACACTTGAAAAAAGTTTGGAAGAACAGGAAGATAAGTCTGCGAACCAAGATAAGAATATTGGAATCTGTAGTGATGACAGTGGTCAAGTATCGTCCCGAAAAACGGATAAAGATTTGCTAGACGTACTCTAAGAAAGTTACCTCCGGATTGTTTTCGGTACTTAACTTACCGAACATATTTCAAACAGTAGGCTGTACGAAAAGTGTGGTTCAATCCCGCTTTCTATGGCTATGAGCAAAAAGTTGAGATGGCCAGGGCAAGTTCTGCGGATGAAGGATGACAGATTACCGAAGATTATCGTTTTCGGCCAACCGTCTAGGGCAAAACAGAAAGCAGGTAGTCCGCGTTTGGGGTGGGAGTATTTCTTTCATAAAGAAGCATTTAAGGGAAATGGAAACTTCATGGAAGGGTGTAAAGAGGGAGGCTTTGAATAAATTGGGATGGAGTAGGAGCGTGCGTAGCTGTGCCTCGGGCGGCTTGGTGCTGAGGTGATTTATTAGTAGTAGTTTTTTTTTTAATTGTTGGTTACTATTGACCGTTGTTCTTTCTTTACTAGGTTGCAGTTATCGCTAAAACCATGATTTAAAAAAATACAAAATTATTATTTTTCTTATATTGCGCTGTTAGAAATGAAAAAAAAATTACACCACTGAAATTTCAATCTTAGCCACCATCACAGACTCAACAAGAAAAATGATAGAACAAATTAAATATATCTACGGATAAAAAAGCCACAAAAGCAGAAACAATGTTTCTGGAAACTCAGTCTTAAAATAGCAAAAAAAAAAGAAAATAAAGAAAAAAAGGTTACACGTGGAAAGAGGAGCAAGAATGAGAAAAAGAACTTCCGAAACAAATTATTAGAAAAAAAAATCTCGTACAAAATATTAATACGCCCTAGATCTCGAAACGCAAGAATTGCTTCAGAGAGAAGAATGAGGGAGGGGGGGGGGGGGTTGGACTTGTCAAACTAGGCAAGTTATATGATAGTAAACAATGCAAAGATCATAAAAAATCCTAAGATCTTGAAGGAAATAGGCCCAGAATGACACAACCCTTGCCTACGTGTTTACTGCATTTGGAACGTCTTCATATCCTGCACGTTGAACGTCTACACTTCATCACTGCCCGTGGATAGTCTTCCTATCTGACAATTGTTTTTTTAGTCACAAGTGTCTACACAATTTCGAGGAGTCTGACGAGAACTCCTGATAAAATCGAAAATAATAACACGTTTCTAGAGGGTTAGTCTAGACCCCTCAGAGCGTGTATGTAGTGGGACTTTAGAAACGAAAACCAGACCATCTCACCGCAGCATATTTAACTCACCTATGAGTCTGATAGTCCCTAGAAGTTAAAGATTGGGTTCTAGGCAATCCTCCACTAGCCACACTTTCAATTGCACAATCCCTTGTAGATGTGATTAGACTGCTCACAGAGCTGTTTCCATTCGAGTGAGTATTATATCCTTCATAGTCTTGCCTTGGTTCGGGTTTTGGCTGCTGATTGAGGTAGCATTCAGATTGAGCTTTAGCAAGCAATCGCTTTTTCTGTGATAAATGTGCACCAACTGAAGTATTTGCAGAAGCACTAGAATAAACAAAACATATTACGGAAATTGACTTTCTTTTCTTGGTCCCCGAATATGGTTGCATACGATGAATATGAAATCCTAACAAAAATAGGTTTTGAGCAACTGCTTCTCACGGTTGCTGCTATTCATAGTATACTTACACTCTCACTCATAGCTACACACAGACAGAGACGTCAGACAGAAGGCGCTTTCGGGCCTTCTCTCCTAAAACTCTTCAAAGTTGTTTCCCGGAATTTCCAATATTTACACATAATTCGCCTTTTTTGCGTGTTTTTGAATTTACCCAATCCCCACCTTTCCCCTTGCCAAAACAAATTTCTGTGCTGTTATCTTAATAGAGGTAGTCCAAGCCAATAATACGAGAGTAGTCTTGAAAATTTCCGACCTTAGCATGAAGATGGCAGCCCTTATCAATACAAGTCAGGGGATCGATTAATTCAAATTAATCCATTGATTTTTCAAAAATGCACTGCTATTTTACCCAATGCATTGCACCAAATCAGTCTACGTCATTTGTTAATATTTCACATTATCAGAGGCAACGCTGTAGCGTTGCCTATAGTAAAGCCCATACGGCTCCAATGTTTTATTATTTATTTATTATTTTTTCCCAGAGGCACTTCATATGGAAGGGGTCGTCGTAGAAACTTCAAAGGGTGCTCATTCGATTGGAAATTCAAGTGGCTAGTGCCCTTTTTTAGTAGTCAAAAGTGATTAGAGGGCAACTAGCCCCCCTCCCAACGCCCATCATTACCCCAAACAAATCCAATCAAAATTTTAAGATAGCCATTTTGTTCAGCGTACTTGATTTCCAGATACAGAATATGTTTTCGAGGAGGACACTCTCCCAAAGCCTCCATGACGAATGTTTTAAATTATGTCCTGGGGGTATATACGGTTTTTATAGATAGAGTTATCATAAAAAAACTTCAGAAAGTACTGCTTTCATTGGAAATTAAAAGGGATAGTGCCCTTTTTTCTAGTCGAAACTAATAGAAGGGGCACTAGCCCCCCCCCCCCCACGCCCATAATTCTCCCAAACACATCCAATCAAAATTTTGAGATAGCCATTTTGTTCAGCGTAGTTGATTTCCAGATAGAAAATAGGTTTTTGAGGAGGACACTCCCCACAACCGTCAAGGCAAGGATTGTAAGTTATACCCTGGGGTTATATAAGGTTTTTATAGAAGGCGGTGTCGTAGACACTTCAAAAAAGGCTCATTCGATTGGAAATTCAAAGGGCTAGGTCCCTTTTCAATAGTCGGAAGTGATTTGGGGACAATTAACCCCCCTCTCACGCCCACCTTTTCCCCAAACATATCCAATCAAAATTTTGAGACAGACATTTTATCAAACGTAGTTTGAAGTTCGGAAAATTAAACTTTAGGGGATGAAAGCTCCCCCACAGACCTTTCGTCAGGATGTATAAGTTTATGCTCCGGAGGCTTGTTAGTTTTTGCAAAGAAAATGTCGTTATATAAAATTAAGAAAGTGCTCATTTTACTGTAAGTTTGAATGTGTAGATCCCTTTTTAATAGTCGAAAGTGATTCTAAGGCAACTGTTGGGGTTCCACCCCTGTTTCTTTTCCTTTCAGATAAATGACCTGTTTTCATTTTCTTAATTACATTTACTTATAGTATAAATTCAATCGACAGGTTAAATCCCGCTACTTCGTGATAGTTGTTTTGCTAATGGTAAGCCTTGAACCAAGGTTTATTTTTTACTTCATCGTTTCAGAATCATTGACAGATAAAACTAAGAGTTAGAGTTGGGTTTGACTGGGGATGTAGCTGATTGAAAGGGCCAAGTAGAGGTACACCCATATGAACAGTGCTGTAAAAATTATTATTATGTTTTAGTCTGCGTTTTGACTCCGATTGGGGAAGGATATTCCTATTGTTATATGTGACCCTTTTGGAAGAATATAAGTAAGGTATTTTCTACATACTGTGTACTATCTGCCGTAACCCAGGCAGGGTAGAAATAGAGCTACGAGGTACCGTCATTATTATATTGACAGGGAGGGTTGTTACCTCCAAGGAGAGAGTCAAGAGATTTTCTAGCCGTAACCCAAGGCGGGTACATTTGGCTTTAGAAAGTGGCCATTTGACCACTCGATCGCGTTGTCATACCCTGGGACAGGGTATACTGTAAATAGGGTAGTACCAAATCCGATATTTGTAGAACCGTTGGGGTAAGAGCGGGAATCTCACTAACATTTGGGCCGATAAGGGGTTCTCCCCTTCGACTAAGTGGCATAGCAACCTTTTTGCGCCATTTTCGCATCAATAAGTGGCAACACCCGTACTTACACCCCAATAAGTGGTGCCAGCGGTAGCTAGCACTACCAACAGCAACTGACACCCCTTCCACTCCCATCATTTCCCCAAACACATCGAATCAAAATTTTGGTATAGCTATTTTGTTCAACGTAGTTGAAAGTTCTCGAAATTATATATTTGAGCAGGACACTCCCCTCCACAGCCTTCAGGGGCAAGGGTTATAAGTTATGCCCTGGGGGCATATGTGGTTATTGTGAAAGGAATGCTCGTATAAACTTTAGAGAGAGCTTATTCGATTGGAAATTGAAAGTTATTGTTCACTTTTTGAGAGTCAAAATATATTGGAGGGTAACCAGCTCCCCCCCCCCCCAAACCCTTTTTTCCCAAATAAAACCAATAAAAATTTTAATATAGCTATTTTGTTAAAAATAGTTCAAAGATCATTTAACAAAAATTTTGGTGTCAACAAAACCCACCATGACCCGGGGGCAGGCGTTGTAGGTTTTACCCTGGGGGCATATATGTTTAACATGAAAGGAATGCTCGCATAAACTTCAGATAGAGATCATTGGATTTGAAATTGATAGTTATAGTTCACTTTTTAACAGTCAAAAGAGTTTGGAGGGCGCACAGCCCCCCCCATCCACGCCCTTTTTTCCTCAAACCCATCCGATAAGAACTTTGAGATAGCTTTTTTTTAAAATAGTTCAAAGACCGTATAATGAAAACTCAGGGTTCAACACAGCCCCTCAGAGCCTGAGGGCTGGTGTTGTAAGTTATGCCCTTGGGGAATATATGGTTCTTATTGAAGGGATGCTCGTAAAAAATTCAGAGATGGCTCATTTGCTTGGAAATTGAAAGTTCTAGTTAATTTTTTTCGAGTCAAAAGAGATTTGAGGGTAACTAGCCCCCCCCCCTCCACGCCCCTTTTTGCGCAAATGCATCCAATGAAAATTTTGAGATTGGCATTAAGTAAAAAATTTCTCGAAAGTCAAATAATAAAAACTCAGGTGTCATCACAACCCCCCAGGGCCCCGGGGCCGGTGTTGTAAGTTGTGCCCTGGGGCATATATTGTTCGTATGAAAGGGATGCTCGCATAAACTTCAGAGAGGGCTCATTTGAAAGTCCGAGCTCACTTTTTAATAGTCAAAAGAGATCCGAGGGCAGCTATCCCCCAACCCATCTGATGAGAATTTTGAGATAGACATCTTGTTAAAAATAGTTCAAAGGTTGGATAAGAAAAAATCCGATGTCAATAGGAACCCCCAGGGCACAGGCGAAGGCGTTCTAAGTCATGCCCTAAAGACATGTATGGTTCTTATGAAAGGGATGCTCGTATAAACTTCATAGTGGGCTCATTTGATTGGAAATTGTAAGTTCTAGTTTACTTTTTTAAGAGTCAAGAGAGTTAAACTAGCCCCCCCCCCCTACGCTCCTTTTCCCCCAAACCCGTCCCCTACAAATTTTGAGATAGCCAGTGTTTTGGAAATTGTTCAAAAATTAGATAACAAAAACATCCCCCAGAGCCCGGGGGATAGGCGTTGTAAGTGTTGTCCTGGGGGCGTATATGCTTCTTATGAAAGGGATGTTCGTATAAACTTCAGAGGGGGCTAATTTGATTGGAAATTGAAAATTCTAGTTCAATTTTTAAGAGTCAAAACATATCCGAGGGCAACT
Source organism: Artemia sp. Qi Xiang Cuo (assembly GCF_049724085.1). Classification (NCBI taxonomy): domain Eukaryota; kingdom Metazoa; phylum Arthropoda; class Branchiopoda; order Anostraca; family Artemiidae; genus Artemia; species Artemia sp. Qi Xiang Cuo. The sequence continues at coordinate 26,685,359 of NC_142795.1, forward strand.
AGCCCCCCCCCCCCACACCCTTTTTTCCCCAAGCCCATCTAATCAATTTTTTATAATAGCCATTTCATTTAAAAAAAGTTCAAAGGTCAGATAAGAAAAATTCCTGTGTCGACGGAACCCGCCAGGGCCCGGAGGCAGACGTTATGAGTAATGCTCTAGGGACATATATAGTTCTTATGGAAAGGATTCTCGCATAAACTTCGGAGAGGGCTCATCTGATTTGAAATTGAAAGTTCTAGTTCACTTTTTAATAGTCAAAAGAGATCGGAGGGCAACTCGTCCCCCCCCTCCACGCCCTAAATGCATTAGATAAAAATCTTGAGATAGAAATTTTGTTAAAAATAGTTCAAACTTCTGATAACAAAAAACTCTAGTGTCGACACAGCCCCCCAGGGCCCGGGGGTAGGCGTTATAAGTTATGCCCTGGGCATATATGGTTGTTATGGAAGGGATGCTCGTATAAAATTCCTAGAGGGCTCATTTGATTGGAAATCGAAAGTTGTAATTCATTTTTTAAGAGTCAAAAGTGATTGGAGGGCAGCTAGCCTCCCCCCCCCACACTCCATTTGTTTTTTTCCCAGTGGCACTTCATGTAGAAGGTGTTGTCGTATAAACTTCAAAGGGGGCTCATTCCATTGGAAATCGAGAGTACTAGTGCCCTTTTTAAGAGTCAAAAGTGATCAGAGGGCAAATGGCCCCCCAAGCCCTTTTCCACAAATACATCTAATAAAAAAATTGAGGTAGCCATTTTGTTAAAAATAGTTGAAATATCATGTAGCAAACACAACTTTACGCATGGGAATTTCGTTAAAAACAGTTCAAAGTTCATAAGAAAAATTCCGGGTTCAACTCACACAACCCGCCCCGGGCTGGGGAAGGCGTGGTAAGTATTGCTCTTGGGGCAGAATTAGTTTTTATGGAAGGTTTGCTCGTATAAACTTCAGAGAGGGCTTAATTGATTGGAAATCGACACAACCCAAGGGGCCAAGGGTAGGTATTGCAGGTTATGTTCCGGGGGTATATATGGTCCTAATTGATGGGACATTTAAATAAACTCCCGACAGGGTTTATTTGACTGAAAATAGACATTTTTAGTTCAGTTTTAAAGAGTCAAAAGAGTCCGAAGCTTAACCTAGTCCACGCCCTTTTTCCCCAAACCCATCCGATAAAATTTTGAGATAGCAATTTTGTAAAAATAGTTCAAACATCAGATAATAAAAACTCCGAGGTCGACACAAACCCATTTTTTCACTTTGATATTGTTACTTTGATATCAGTTTTGATACTTTGATGAATATTTGATTTTTTTTTTAAAGTTTGGTTTTGAAATAAGAAATTTTTAAAAACTTGAAATTTTTTGCAATCAAAAACGAACAAAAATTAATTAAAAAAAATTCCAAAAACAAGCTTTTCAAAGAAAAGTAAAGGCCATTTTTAACTTAAACTCAAAAGATACAAATAAATGTTAAACCTCAAACTCATATCGACAAGAAATTACTATTTAATCGTGCACGAAGTCGGAAAAAGACATAAACAAAAAATGGTGTCAGGGCAAACTTATACAAAAATCTTTGGTGCAGTTTAATAGACAGATCTTAAAGCGAATAATACCGTGACTGAATATGAATATCAAGCTTAGAACGAAAAAAAAAATATCTTGCTATTGAAGCATAAATGGAACTTAACACAAATAGAAGTTAAATAAACAATCAATGCAAAAAAACATGCAATAGATGTTAATGTAAATTAATAAATAAATCTTAAAACGAGTGAAACTTAAATTGAATATGCAAATCAAACTTCAAACAAATAAAAATCGCCACAAACAAGAGTTTGGGTATGACCTCCTTCTCTCACTGTAAAATTCTAAAACCTACTGCGTCATTGGCGCTTTACTGAAAACTATATGCGCCTTGACTTATACTTGGAAAGTATAAACAACATCAAATTGAATATTTGATGTATAATGATATTAATTGTTGAAAGATCCATCAGTTCAAGAATTTGTTTCACAGTGATTGTATTTCTATTTTCAATACTGTAAGAACTGGAAACGAAAATATTTGTATTATTATCCGTTTTCAGTTAAGCGCTAACGACGCAGTAGGCTTTTGGTTTTCATTTACAGTTAAGAAAGGAGGCAGTATCCAAACACTTGTATTTAGGGAAACTATATTCGTCCTTGACAACTGTAAAAACAGATAATAAATGAAACTGAATATTTTATGTATAATGATATAATTGCTGAAAGCTCATTAGTTCAAAATTTTACTATAATTTTAATGTTTATTTTCAATATTAAGTACAAAAGAAAATATTTGTCATAAAATTGGTTTCCAGTAAAGCGTCAATGACGCAGTAGGTTTTAGGATTTCTACTTGAGATTTTCAACTATGGCGAAACTTTTTTATTTTGGAAGAATCTACTATTTTGGTAATTTATTTTAGGAATTTTTTTTGTTATTTGAAATCAATTCTATAATTAATTTAGCACAGAGTGTAGGTAATAATCTTTATAATCAGCAATAACAACAAATATTTTTGGACATGGGGCACCAATTGACAAAAATGAAGAGGGAGAGGGGCCACTGTTTTTTTTTTTGGGGGGGGGGGGAGGGAGAGGTAACTGGCCCCTCCCACTTGGCACTCCTGCTTTGGATTTAATTAAATTCTTCAAGCAAGCATAAAAAAAACTTACGTTGGTTAAAAAAAACTTACGTTGGTTCATTTTTAATGTATTGTACAAATCCATTCATATTGGCAGCAGAGTGAATGTTTTGAGTGGTGGAAAAGCTTGCATTCCCGTTGTATTTCATTGGTGACCGAAATTCCTCGTCACTATCAGCTACTGTGACACAAGATTGGATGTTTTGAATGCGTGTGTGCTGGGTTGAAGAACTTCTCCTTAAATTATATAATCAATTAAAGAGAAAACAATAATTATGAAATATCTTATTGTACCAAGGGCAGTAAAAGTGAAATATGATTGTTTTAATTGGCTAAGGAGATACTTAAACCACCATAATAGATCTTATCAAATCACGAAAAATAGGAATTCAATTTTTAATGTAAAGGACCTCCCTATGCAGTTATGCAATTTCGGTAGTAACGGTTGCCAAATTAAAAAAATATATGGCTGAAAATCAGCAAAAAATCAGCTAAAATATATATCACCAAACAGCTTAAGAATGTCTAGCTTTCCTTTGAAGGTGTAATTGTCTTTGGAAATGAGCAGATTCTTACTATTTGAATTTTATGGAAAAAAAAAGTGTTATCAATTTCAACTAGTTAGTTTCCTTTATTCGTTTTCACGTTCAACGTGGCAACACTGGATTGTCATATTGCCTTAAAAACTATATCATTTTGGAACGGACAAAAGCAGAATCTTAGACAATCACGGTTTTCAGGTATGAATAGGCCTAGGATGAGTGCAGGGGAAAATTTTATTTTTAATTTGATGTCTTAGATATTTTAAAGGTTTGTGCACTTCAACAAAACCAGAATCTTTCTACGACATCAATAATTGGCTGGTTGGGAGTTATGAGGACTTAACAGTTATATTGACCGATAGTAATCTACACAAAACTATTAGTTATTTTACCATCACGAAGGAGTTGGCTGGTGGTGATGGCTAAAAAAAAAATTATAATAAAACAAGCTTATATTACAAATCAAATAGGTCTTTTATAGAATATGAAGATATGGAAAACTCACAAAAACTTTTTTACAATAATTCGAAATTTTAAGATTACAAAAAGGGATATGGCACGGATGTACATATATGAATAACTGATACAGAATTTTTAAAATGGTATATTTAATGTAACGAAAATTTTAAGGTTACATTGAATATTACAGAAAAATTTAGAGGATATTAATAGTTTTTATGGTCACGTTTCCAGACTGTATTCTCAACTTCAATTTCAGACCCCCTCCCCCCCCAACCTAAATTGCCTATCAGTTTATTAACAAGATTAGAATTGTAGTTGCATTCATAACATTACATTCCTTGTAGTTACAGTTGCCAAATAACTGTTCTACACATAGCAATAGTAATTATGTAATAATACTAATAAATAAGTTCTGAATAAGCGTTGCCAAACGGAGTTTTATCATTCAATTTGCATCGAAGACTATTTTCATCTCATTTTTTCGCTTTTGCTGTGATTAGGTGGCTCTTAGCTTTTTTAGATTTCCTTTTATAATTGTTTTATAGTTTGTTTTATAAACTATATTCTATTTTGTAGTTTTTTATTTTGCATTGATGATAGTAGAGCGGAGGCCTTGGCAAGAATATTTAGATCACTGTTATAGTATAGATCAACAGTATAGATCACTGGCTCTATACTGTTTGGTTACTTTGGCAAGATCGATACACTTATCATTGACCTTAATAAGGCGTGTCAAAACATTGAAAAAATGGTATTTGATGCAAAAAAAAAAATCATTTTTTTAATAATAGTACCAGCATCTTCCCCACCTTCCTTTCTGTGGTACATTTGAAAATGCTCTCTGTCAGAAGCAGCAGAATAAATGTAATAAAATTATTTTTATATCCATATCTATATTCTTTTTTCTTCTTCTTGTTTTTAGTTGGACTCAATAAATCAATTTAGACACAGCGTCTACAGCCAGTCTGTGTGTGGTATAAATGTATCGATATCGCCTTTTTCTTTTTTCAAGGTATCATTTCGCTTCAAGTTACAGAGAAAATGGTAGGAGGTGTTGCTTACTCCATGACAAAGATTTAAACTTTAGTTTTTTGGGGTTGAAGGGGCAAAGAAGGTACTTAGGTTAGGTTAAGTATCTAATATATGCTATGCGATTTTCAACGGTAATATTGATCTTTTTCCTGTCTATTTATACTGTCTCAATGTATTTAAACATATATGTATAATGCATTCAAATATCAGAGAACTCTATTGTAGAGGTCGGGATGATTTCAGCCCAATGGAAGATCAAAAGTCACGCAGAATCTATTGGCCGGAGAACTATACTCGTTTATTGGTTCCCTTTTCAGTCTTGCGTAATAATTATTACAGTCGGCCATTACATAATAACATTATTACATAATAATTATTATAGCAACTATACTCGTTTATTGGTTCCCTTTTCAGTCTTATGTAATAATTATTATAGCAATAATTATAATACTTAGCAATCTTCTAACACGAGTCACCATTAATACAGTAACTATAAAGTAATATAAATAGTTTTATAGCAATGATGTAGTCATGTACACCACTTAGGTACTTTCGCAGACTACACTGCCTTTCGAAAAAGTACAAATAAAAGTTCAATAGGGACAAATCCTTTAATTGGACAGTGAAAACAATAACAAAACATCTGGATATTTCGGTCACATATATGGGGACAGTGGCCGTTTTCAGCAGATAAACACATAGTAATAGCAATTATGTGCTTACAGTCACTGACGACAGCCACTGTGTATATGACTAAAATGTCCAGAGATTGTGATATCGTTTTCATTGTCTAATAAAAGCATTTGTACCTATTAAACTTTTATTTTTTATATGTACATCACTAAAAAAAAAAATGAAAAAAAAACATATGTGAAGAACATCCAACGGGCCATACCCGAGTCTCTTCATTCATACAAGTAGTATTTCTAATTGATTTACTTTAAACAATTAGATGAAAATAAAGATTATCAATTCCCAGCACTTTAGTGTTTTTCAGCTACGTATCGAACATAGCCAACGTATCTACGTAGCGAACGTATTAAACGTTCAATAACAAAAAGTATTTGCGAATCAAAAATCTTGCAAAGCAAGACGTTCACAAATTTCATATGTACAGAATCTAGAGCAAAAACAATTTAGTATCTTTAAAATGTTATCCATTTAGGATGTTTACTCAAGCGAGTTTACTAACTTTGTAAATGATTATTAAAGAACATGCAGTATTTGTAAATAACAAACCAGTTTCCTCTCAGCAAGTCATTTCTAAGATTTCCGACAAAAGATTTATTAGAGTTACCCAAATTAATGGAATTTGAGTATTGTTTGATAAGCTCGTTAAAGATTGAGTAAATAATGTTTATCAACAAATTGTTTCCTCACCAAACCTAAGGGATTTTCACACATTAACGTTTAAGTATGATTACTATAAGTATCAATACTAAAGTATTATATACTATAGAGTAGCCTATACTGGGTATCCATACTAACACTAGTAATAATAGTCAAAACTTACGATTGCTTATTCCCTTCATCGTCACTATCCGAGATAGTAATAACAGAGACAGCGGGGCTCGGTGTATCTCTTATGGTAATTGTCGCTTGACTCGGTTGACCCTGAACTGGGACTTGCACTTGCGCGTAATGACGACTTGATGTCACTGCCCCAGGAGGAGTTCCCTCTTTGACTCTCTTTTTAACAGGACTCAGTTGAACCTTAATTAAAATCCAATTAAATTTCATATATTTAAACCACAGAGATACAGAGAGACTACTTATAAAAAAAATCTTGTGGCTCAATACTTTTCGTTCCTTTGACTTGCTTAAAATTTCACAAAGGATATTTTGAAACCAATCAAATTAAAGAAGATGGGTCTTAGAAATAAACAATCGCATGATTGGTTTATGAGAACGTGTCAAAGATATAAACCAATGAAATTAAACCAGGATTTTGAAAATGGAATTTAGGATAGTAAACTTTATTTTTCTTTGACTATATAATAACAAATGCATAAGAAATGGAAAATGTTTCAATTTCTTATTGTCAAACAGTCCGTGGTGAGCAACTGTAAGTAAGCAGCGACTCGTTGTAATAGTGATCAAAACTAAGAAAAGCTAACCATGAATAAATGCAACCATTAAACAATTTTGAAACTGCCCCTATTCAGCTGCACCTCCTTTATTAATTTTGGACCATACTGTCCAGGGTGAATACAGGTTATTAGGATTAGCAAGCGCGATAAATATTTGAAATCATGTAATGAGGAAACAATATTAAAACAGGCGTTGAAAAGATTGTTCAATCGTGAGTAAAACAAAATGAACAAAAAAGAAATAAAACGAATAAACAGTTTCTAATAGATAATACACTTTGGAATTCCTCCCCTCTTTCTCCATTAATAAAAAAGGTTTAAATTTGAAAAGAAATTTTTAAAAGATGCAAAAGCAGAAACCAATACCATAAATTATAAATTCGAATTTTCAAAAAAAGAACTTTGTCTTTTTTTATACTGCTAATCCGATACACCATGGGCAATATTCGGAAAATACGTTTTAGTAAATGAAAACAGAAAATGCGAAAAAAAAATACAAAAAATAGTAATTAGGAAATAGATAACTTTGTATCAGGAAACAAAGAAGCCATGTTAAATAGACGTTAAAAAAAAAAAATCGTTCCATAGTAAGTAAACCAAAAATGAGCAAAGAAGAAATAAAACGAATAAAGAACCTGTAATAGATAATACGTTAGCCAATTCCTCTATTAATGAAAAAAGTTCAAATTTGAAAAAAATCTTCAAAAGAAGCAAATACAGAGACCATTTCCATAAGATATAAATTAAAGTTTGCAAGCAAAAAAAAAAAAAAAAAAAAAAAAAAAAAAAAAAAAAATCCAAGGAAGATCTACATGGCCAATTCGGTACACAATGGACACAATTCAAAAAGCGCAATTGAGTAAACAAAAACTGAAAATCTAAAAATACAAAAAAAAATACAAAAAAAAAAATAATTGAAAAAAGATGTTTCTAGGCTCACTGAAGCTATTTTGGGTCTATAAGTAATTGAATTATGAGCAATATATTATTAATATATATATATATATATATATGTATATATATATATATATATATATATATATATATATATATATATATATATATATATATATATATATATATATAGGTATACATATTCATGTATTTACTATATATTTTTAATTTTACTATAAGTAACATACCATACACGTAATTAACTATAAGCGATTAAAGTCCTATTTTGACACATAGTTAAACTTTAGCTATTTTCTTAGAAATTGAAAATTTTGAAGATTTCTTAGAAATTACTGCTGGTTGCTAGCGGGCAATGAGTATGTTCTATGGCACCATGGTAACTATTGTGGTAAACATTGTGGCACCGTTGTAAACATTGTATGCATTTTCGTGCATTTAAATAATGACGCGAGTTATTAGGAAGTAAAAGTCCATTTACAATTTAGGATTAATCTTAGTTTGTTTATTAATTTTTAGTATTATATTTTATAATCTTGAACCAATAACAGTTTGAAAATATGCAAATCGCTTCTGCCTTGCCATTATTACATTATATGCCCACAAAAAGAATCAGCTGAAAAACTGAACAACTTGGTATATTTTTGATTTCCCAAAAGTTTACCAGACATATACATTAACGAGACGCATACCAGTACTTTTCTCTGATTTTGTTAGAATTAATCGTTAATATAGCACATACGAAGGAAAAGTTCAGGCTGGTGGCTCCCAAAAAGTGTTGAGACCCCCCACCCCTAGATGTCTCCTCAGATGTCTCCTCAGAACATCATCAATTACACATTTTCCTCATTAACTCTCTATGCAAGAAAATAATGAATAATGAAACTTACCTCCCATTTGCATCAGAAACAAAATTTGCCCCCACCCCCCTAATGTAGAAATATATACCCTGAATTGGCATATATAGGGGGGGGGGGCTGAAATTTATTTCCAAGAGAAATGATTATTATATTCGTAATCAGCATAAAAAAAGGCATTAAATGGTGTATTCACTTTATTCCTAACTCAAAAATATGATTTGGTATATATTTACCCCTACCATTACCTAAATGAGCATGAATGCCTTTAATGAGGTAGGGTTATACGCATTTAAAGAGTTTGCTTTCAAGTTTTTGTACAAACCTGATCCTTCTTCTCAATAGTAGCATTAGGTCTTAGGGCTTGAGAATAATGTGGTTGTTGTTGCAGCTGAGATGGATGCTCTTGATTGTTCTGTTGTTGCTTTCCATATCTTTTTGTATAATCTGGTACATTTGGAGGCTCATGGACCTCCAGGACAACAGGAAACAAAGCTCGTTGATCCTGATGAACAGTAGGCCGTGCCTAAAAATACCTCCGAAATATAAACTGGAATAAACAAAGTGATTATATTCTACAAAATGCAATCAAATCGATTAATATGTTGCCTTTTAAAGTAGAGCTCTTTATATGAAAAAATGACAAAAAGTCAAATGTCGAAAGACAGTACAAAAAAGTAGTCAAATGTAAAAAAAGTCAATAGTCAATGTAAAGTGTCAAAAAGTAGAGGTCCAATAAAAGAAACATCAATCGAATTTTGCAGTTTGTCCTCATATTTACTGTTGCTCTCCTCGGAATATCCTAAATTACGTATTTTCCCAAATCAAAACCTCTGATCGTTCTGAAAATCAAATAAAGTGCAGGAAAACGGTTGGGATCAATCAACGTAGCGTACTCCCTTAAAATTAAGAGAGTATGAGCTTACCAGAACCCCATCCAAAAAAATTTCCGGAAGAAAAAGGTAGAATTTGAAATTTAATTTTAATTAACATAGATGCTAAATATTTTAAGTAATGCCCCTTAGCAACTGTCAAGAAGCCTTAACTGCATACAAATCATATAACATCAATCGGACTAGACACAGGCGATAAAGACGCTGAACATACTAATGTAACACCCCCTCCCCATGGGGGGGGGGGTGTAAATAAATAATTGAGTAAATTATTACGGTGTCTCAGGGTATTATTTTAATAGTAAAGTTGAGTTATTTTTGGAAGGTTTGTGGTGCCAATTGTGATCCTTCAGATAGCTTTGAACTGCAATGAGTATTTGCCGTACAAGTATTACACCCTAATCTTGACGAGCGAAGTACTTCGAGCACACTGAGTTTGTATCCTGAAAACACACTTAATATGGTCAAAGGGCTAAATCCTCAAAAAGTCTTACCAATTTGCCCACAAGGGAAAAAGGGAAAGATAGGACTGGGACCAACTACAACTTGCAAAAAAGACCTGGAATACTTTAGAACTTCGTAGAAGATTTTCGAAGCAGATGCTAAAAGCGGTGTGGGATCAAGGAGTTTGATAGAAGATCGAGGAGGAGACAAATTTATTTTCAGAGGATAAGACACATATTTATTCAGTTCCAGTTGGGATACATAAATATTGCAAAGGGTTTTGAGCAAAATTAAAAGCAGTACTACGAGTGCTTGGAAAAAAAACGTCCATTCAAAAACAAACCATCAAGAATTTGAGCAGACCGAAGCTATTCTTAGAAACTTCACTACAAGTGAAATAGATTAGGAATTGAGATTAAATAATACAGAATAAATTTATCTCCTTGGGACTTTTTGGATAACTTAAATTAAAGCCAAAACCACCCGTTATCCTTCCCCCACAATTAAAAAAGAAATCATATGCACTTATAACCTATTGGCGATCAATTTTTCCACGCTAAGTAGTCACAGGAAAACATTTCTTTTATAAATAAATCCATACATTGTGTCACACCTAGAAACGTTTTCAAGTTAGAAAAGAAGAGTTCAAGTCTCGACAGGAGTATTGGTCCTCTATTTAAATGTGATGTATATATAGCCTTAATCAATAATTGCAATTCCTCACAAGGAAAAAAACTTTAGGAGACAATTCTATGCAACAGGTTTAGCCTACTCTAAGGAATTTTTGTCCAATTAATTATTTGGTCTGTTAAAACATAACAAACTTGTTTTTGAGGGCTAAAGCCTCTTCTACACAATTCCATACAATGAAATTCGAAAAATATACAATGCCAACTATATGGCTAAAAACTTTATCAATCAGAACGTAACAACAGGGCGGATACCCATAAGTGTGTAGGAACTACTGGTTATCAAAAATAGTTAACCAAAAATTATAACCAAATATTACATGATAACTAAATGATAAATAAATGATAATACACAAAATGATAACTAAATGATAACCAAAAATTACTAGTTATCGAAATAGTTAGTTATGACCGATAAGGTACGACATATGTTGAAAGTTTCAACAAATACTACACAAATAATGCAGGAATGATACACTGCCTGATCATGAGCCATAATGCCTTTAGGAACTATTAGGTTCTAAAATTAGTCTCGACCACTTTCACTCTGCTCTTTCAACGAAGCTTCAGAAATAGTTTTTCCATGTGCGATAATATACATATTCTTTTAGTTTATTAATAATTGTGATAGCAAATGCGATAACAATTCCAATGATAAGCATTTCCACCTCTTAGAATCCTGGAGCAAAATGATCATCCTTTCAGGCCCTTAATCATTAGATTTAGGTTGTAGCCTACCCCCCTCCTCCCAAAATTACAATTTAACTTAAATGCCTGATACTAAAGTAACCGTAAAAAGACAATTTGTAAAAAATTTGACACCACTTACACTTTAATTTTCAACAGATTTCTTTTTTAATACCTGGTAAAAATTCGCCAAATCTGATACTAATTTGTATAAATTAACTCCACTTAATTACCATTTTCCAAAAGAATATTTAAAAAACGTAATGGGATTTCGGTTTTATCCTTACACTGTCACCTGCACACGACTTGATACTGTTACTGTTCACTGTTACTGTTACTTAGAATAATCATCAGAGAATTTACCCAGTTGCCGGACAAAATATTTCTAAGAGCTTCAATACGAAATTTAAAATCCTTAAACGCATAGTCGTAGAGACCCAAAAAAGGAACAGAACCGGTTCCTTTTGGATAATTTAAAAAGCAGAAAATTTTTTATCTTAATTGCGGATTAAATGCTCTTTGCATTTAGTATAAAATTTGAACCCCCTTCCCCTGAGATTTTTGTCCGACTCTCAAAAACATGACAAAAATGAATATAAACACATTTTTGATGCGTCTTTTAAAAAGATCATACCCCCCTCCTCCGAAAAAAATCTTTGTGTACCCCCCCACCCCCCCAAAAAAAGAGAAAAAAATCCTAGATACGACCCTGCTTTCCACGTAATATCTTTCTTCTTATTCTTTTTTGGCCGTTTTTATAAGATTATGTTTCCAAAAAGTAGATAAGTCAGACTAGATGAATACCTGAAGAACAGACGAATCAACGATCAATGGCCTACGCCAGTCACTCTCATCTATATGCAAAGCTGTACTTTGTTGAGGCTGTATCTGGGGCCAATGCGGTACAAGTGCCATTGGTCTACTGGCTGACCAAACGGGAGGACCCCCATTCTAGAAAAAAAACAACAGTAAATAATAAATAAAACAAATCGAAATATTGAAAGGATTAACCGGACCATTACAGAAACAGTAGTGGGAATAAATCTTATGAAAAGAGAAAATTGAATTAAATTAGATAAAAAAAGAAACAATACATAGTACAATCAGATCTAGAGCTAACATCAAAACATTAAAGCAACTTGAGTCGATTATTAGTTTTTTTTTTACTTTTTTTTAAACACTTGTGCATTTTTTTTTTAAACTTGTGCAGAAAAAAAATATTATTATAAAGATAGGTATTTTTGCATATATATATATACACACATGGAAGCTTAATTTGTTTCGTGAAGTTATATCTCGGTAACGTCTGGGCTAGTCGACTTCAACCTTGCAGGGATACATTCCTAGGATCATAGGGATTTCGAATTAGCATGGAGGGCAAAGTCTGGGGAAGAGGGCCCAGGGACAGGCATTTGAGAGGTTTGGTCCTTTTTACTAGAATTACTGACACCTTATCAGCTTTTTGCTTACATGTAGTGGCCGTTTTGGGCGAGTTCCACAAAAAAACTAAAGACTAATTTATGCATAAACAATAAAAATGATAATACAGGCGACTCTCGATAATCTGAAACTCAAGGGACCAGAGAAAACGTTCAATTTACAGGGATGTTCAAAATCACAAGAGTTCAAATAATCAAGAAGGAACAAGGAAGACTTTCAAATAAACAGGTGCTTTATTGAAAATATATAAGACATATATGTACATAGATACATATAAACTTTTATTTCACTTCTTAATCGTATATGTATATGGAGTATATTAAAACCATGTGGGCGAAAAAATTATTTTACAAAGTAGTATATGATATTTTTTTGATGAATCGACTTCCATCTCACATTGCTCAATTCATTTTCAATGGTGATAAGAGCTATAAATAAATTATCACTCGTTTCTTCTCTGAGAGCATAAGAACGTAAGGTGTTGATGGATAAATGTTGCCTTGCTTAATTTGACTGAAGCAGATGGCTCTTCTTATCCTCCTCGTCCTCACCTTGAAAAGTCAACAAATCGGCCTCGGTTAAAGCACCATGGACAGCAATTTCACTGTCCATGTGAACAGAACACTCAAAGGTAAACTCACTACAGTTTGGTACAAGTCTTCACTCTGTGTCTAGAGGGACTAATTCTGTAAATTCTCACGACTCCGTTGACCGTGCAGCGTTACCTTAGCAAACTCACATTTTTTGGAGCAATTATGTATGGTCGTAGAACTGACATTTTTCCAGGCCTTATCAATCATAATTATGGAGGTTAAAAATGTTATTTTCTCTTTCTCACCTTTACCAATGCTATTCAGCAGAAGCAAAACAATCTCTCTCCGGTACAGAGTTTAAATTTTTTTAATTATTCCCTGGCCCAATGGTTGCAATTTTGACGTTGTCTTGGGAGGAAAGAAAATTAATTTTACGTGCTCTAAAACTGGCGGGTCGCTATGCATGGTGTAGTTATTCAAAAATAATAAAATTTTGCGTTTCTCCTTCGTCATGTCATTATTTACCAAGATCAGCCGTTTTCATACCACAATTCCCGACGGAAGTTAACAAACAACATGTGTTTGCATTACACAATAGTGGGGAACTTCAAACTATTGAGAGTGTAAGAGTTCTGACTTCAAATAGTGTTGTCAAGCGAGATGCCCTCGTTACAAAATTCAAATTATTTCGAGGTGTGTTTCTTTTTTTTTCAATTTATAAAGTATTTTTCAAGGGACCGCTAAAAAGTTCTAATTATCATGAGATTCAAATTATCGAGAGTCGACTGTAAAGACACTAATAACACAGCTGCATTTCAAAATACTGAAAATGGGCATGTTTGACATCAAGGCCATATATTACTGCTAGTAAGTCTTTTTTCCCAGGAATTCCTTAAAAGTAGCTGAGTCTGACGGCTTATTTACCAACCAAACTTAAACTTCTGCTCCAAACTGCGGCTTATTTACCAACCAAATTTAAACTTCTGCTCCAAACTGCGGCTTATTTACCAACCAAATTTAAACTTCTGCTCCAAACTGCATGACTAGAAAATTAATTTTTGTTTAAATACATTTTCAAGATCAAGTATTCTGACTGAAACATATCCCAAATCCAGAATGAGTCACTTTACAAAATTAAAAAGCTTAATTTTCTTTTATTTGGCCCTATACCAAAAAATTAAAACAGAGCAAGTCAACATAGAACACTTACTGTTAGAAGTACTTGGCGAGTCGGTTCTACGACAGAAACTGGGACGTATTGTTGCTGGTGAGCAAGCTGCACCGTATTTGATTGTTGTACTACCATTGGTGCAGCCTTTGCAGGGGATGCTAAAGACCCATAATTAGACGGCTGGCAAAGAAGAGACGAAACGACTTGTTGTGGAAATGGATCTGAACGAGGATTCGTGTGGTGACGGTTTGAAGCCGATGGGCGATTGTTATATAGAGAGTACTGAAATAGGAAGAACAAATTAAGTAAACAAAAAAAAAATTAATAAAAATAGTATTAAAAAAAGTTAGCTGCATTATTTTTTTCAGACATAAATATTCATATGCTAAGTAAAGAAATGCAGGGCCGGATTTAAAGCTTTGACGCTTCTAGGCTAAAGTATTTTGCCGCTCCGTTCTCGCGAGATTTTCAGGGAAATCCCCGAAACTTCAGTGATAGTGGAAGCACTGAACAGATCATGAGTCAAAAGTAATGAAAGAGAGGTGATACCGAACTCTCAGTTGTCATTCTTTGGAACCATCTGACAGTTTATAAGTGGCCACAAAATTATTGCGCTGTTTTAAAATCACTTTTCTGTGAATGGGCAGCGCGGCAGCGGAGTGCAACTGGCACTTTTGACGATAGATCCCATCAGTACAGTTTTGTTAAGAAAATAATAACTCAGTGATAATTTATTGCGCCTCCTAGCATTGCGCGCCCCTACGCCCAGGCCTAGTGGGACTATTAGTATATCTGGGCCCGAAGATACGGCAAAAACTCCGAACTATTCATGTCAAATCACCTCATTTTCCCATTAAAATATAAAATTCGACAATGTAAATAAGGAATTGGACAGAAAGTTTTTACTGTCGAACATATACGTTTATCAACGGTTTAATTGAAATACATCAACGCAGCCATTCAATCGTCATGGAAGAAACGTTTTATTTTGGCAGAAAGAAAAAAAGGAAGAGGAATTGAATTCACCATCCCATGATTTACCACCCTATGACTTAAAACTAAATAATAACACGACAATTATGCTAGTGCGTAATATAATATATTATATTAAATTAGCATATACCTAATATATTAGGTATATGCAATCGAACATGCCAGGTTGTTACTGAAATGTATAATAACGTAATTAAAGGTGAAAAGCAGGAAAAAAGGTTTTAAATCGCAGCGAATCCCCGGAGAACATAAATCCTATAAATTGTATGGTTCTGTGAAGGATAAATAGAAAGGAGAAATTGAATTCACGCCAGCGTTTCTTAATTCAATTGAAACTGCTGATTTGCCAGCTCATGAATTAAAACTAAAGAATAACACGATAATTATGCTAATCCGCAATTCGAGAATCATATATATATAAGCCTGTCGCTTGCCCAGTGCCAGGGTCCGAGCGAAGCCCAGGCTCCTGATACTATAGACTTAAATTGTTTTTTAATTGTTCTTTACTGTTAAATTTTCTTTACTGTTTGATTTTTTTTTCTTTTCTTTTCTCTTACCCTGTTTTTCGGGCCAGGGAGTCCATAGTGGGAAATGTCTAATTTCGTGTTTTGTGTTGTTGCAAATATGTTATAACTAAATGACCATGAAGTCGAATTATAATTTAAATGATTATACATAAGTAATATATAAGGTAATTATAGTGTAAAGAGAAAAAAAGGAATGGAGAAAAAAATAAAAAAAAGGAAAAGTAGGGAGAAAAAGACTATAAGGAGAAAAAACAGCATCAAATTTGTTGACTGCCACTACAGCCATTTGCTTAGTTATTCTACCTTTTTCAAATTCGTTTTATTGATTACTTAAAATGTACTTTCTAGTTATATTAAAAGGTTTAGTTCATAGGACAAATTTATTATTGCATTACTGAAGAAACATTTCACAGCACAAGGGGAACTACTGCCCAGAGGTGGTAATGAGAGGTGTCATTCTGGTTTTAATTGTGTCATCATTATAGCGTCGAATACATAACTTTCTTCCTTGACCATCTTGAATGCCGTTTAGCAATGTGGTTGTCACTCAACTTTTTCTCCATAATGAGACGTACTACCAACTGAAGCATCAAAAAAGGCATCGAATTCCTGTTTTAGATCAAATGAGAAGTCCAGCAATCTCATTTCCAAACAAAAAATCCGTAGGTCACTTTAACTATCAGTCCAGCTGATTTTAGAGAAGGTTTTACACTTCGACCTTGATTAGAAAACTGTACATATAAGACAAGGCCGTATCCAGGGGGGGGGGGGGTTACCCGGCTTGAACCCCCCCCCCCGAAATTTTTGACCGACTCGAAAATAAGTCGAAAATTAGTAAAACGTAGGTAAAAATCAGTAAAATTAGTCGAAAACTGAGTCAAAAATTAGTAAAACCCCCCCCCAAAAAAGTCAAAAATTAGTAAAACCCCCCCTGAACAAAAATCCTGGATACGGCCCTGATATAAGACATTTGTATATAGAAACATCTATAGTGCCGTTTTCGAGAAAAAAATTATAGATATATAATTATAAATATATAAAAATATTGTTCGCTTAATATATACGGTTTGTGTTTCCTAATAGTAAATCCTTATCCCATATCCAATGTTTTGTTTGTTGTTGTTTCTTCTAGCCTTTGCTTCTTTTTTGGTACTTATTAAGAATCCTGTAGCCACGCGAGAAGTGAAGTTTCGTTAATGCTAATAAAATGAAACAAAATAGGATGAAAATATAATAGTTCAGAAACAAATCTGGGCTATATATTTGCTATTAGGGGGTGGCGGTAAAGCATAGCATATATTAAATACATAACCTAACCTAACCCAACCTAGATACCTTTTAGTCGCCCTAAACTCCAAAGACAAAAGTTTAAATCTTTGTCACGGAGTGAGCAACACCTCACAAGCCAGAGAAAACCTGTTTTTCATGTAGCATCTCGGTCTTTCTCGCGTGACTACCGGATTCTTAACAAGTACCCTTTTTTTCTCTTTTGAATATTGACTGGCTCCTATTAGTCTAAAGTTACAAGGACAGTGAACAATGAAGTGTGGTTGTTAGAACTGTCTACCTGGAAACTTACATAACCATACATCTTAAGGAAAACTGGGAATTCATGTGTGAAAGAAAAGGAACTCCAAATACAGTTATACAGTTTTTGGTTGGAGTAGGCGCTAAATTAAAAAAAAGAAGAAAGAAATGTAGCTGAAAAAAAACGTAAGCCTTTTAAAGTAGTAAGTGTCGGGCTCAATCTGTAATCTACCTTAAATACCAATACGAACTACAGCTAATCTTCATTGGCCATTTTCCCATCTAAAACTCTTATCTTTGTAAAGCGTTTATAAAAGACAAAAGAACTTATCTGAATTCAGAAGAAGAAAAAGTGAATTACCTGTAATATAATACACTATATCGTTCTGATAAAAAGATACCCAAGTCAGGCATACGGCCTTTTAAACCGGGGAAAAGCTATACACACAAAAAAATCACATTCAATCCTTTTTCTGCTACCCTCTTTGTACTTTTGTGCTCTAAAAATTGCAAGGCATCGTAAAATACGGTATTTCAGTAAAATATGTAAGATAGCTGTCAAATGCGTAAAATCAAAGAGCTCTTTTGCTTTTTCATAATTCTCAGACAGTAGATTGAAAACAAATCACTGAAATAAAAAGGAAATAATACTTAATTAGAAAATTCCTTTGTTAAAGAAAAAGAACTCCAGATGCAGTTATGCAGTTTTTGGTTGTCGCCGGCGCCAAGTTAAACAAAGAAAAGAAACGTGGGTGAAAAAGCAGCAAAAATGAGCCAAAAACAAATAGTGCCAAACATATAAAGAAGATGTAGCTTGTCTTTGAAGGCGTAATGGTTTTTGGGAATCAATAGACATTTAATGTTTGAATTATCACGGACAAAAGTCATTGACAAATTTAAATAATTAGATTTTACGATTCAAAATGGCAACATTGGCGAAAAGTTGATACTACCTTAAAAACTTCATTTGAAACATCTCGGAGAACAGTCTTAGAAAATTGAGGTTTTCAGACATGACCAGACCTAAGACTGGCCTAGAGGCAAAAACACTTTTATTTTAATTTCCTTCTACCAGTTCTTCTACCCTGGTCAAGAAAATTCCCGTGAAACATCAATGGTATCCAAAATCACCGAAAACGACTATATTGCTAGGTTCTGACAGAAGCCTGTAAACAACCCTTTTCATAGTCTTAAATCAGCTCTGATATTAGTAAATTTCAGTATAAAATTAAAATTAGCTAAAAAACTTAATCATAAACAATTAATATTATCTTAATTTCCGCATAGTCATTAAATGACTATTACTGATATTGACATTAACAACATAATGACATTGACACATTCACTTTAACAACATAATGACATTGACAAATTGACATTAACAACACAATGATGACCTTATTGATGATTTTATTGACAAATAAAATATTTCAGCGAGACGTGGTGTCTCTAACTCTAAAGTTATTGTGGTGAGTAAACATTATCCATATTATTTCATCCCACTGATACCCCACTTACCGAAGGAGGAGCAAGTTGATTATTAAATGTGATTGTTTGAACAAGAGATGGCTGCTGGTGGTTACTAGAGCCCGAGGAACTGTTGTAGATACTTCTTTTGCAGACCTCCATCATCTGGACAGATGCCTTGACATGAGAGCAGTGGGCGTAGTCTAGTAAATGAGTCATCGTGCAAAACTGGTGATTCAATGCTTCGCCAGGAGTTATGCGTCGTTCCTGAAAAAATTGAGTCGTGTTAAAAAATAGTTTGTTATAGATATGGTCAAGGTATGAGGGTATTTGGACCATAGAAAAACTCTGAAAATAGAAAAAAAGGAAGTCACATATCAATTTTAATATTACAAAAAAATGAACTAGAGTATTCTACTGAATACGAGAGCCTTTCCAAAACCAAAGGTACGAAGTCAAAAAAGCTAATAATAATAAAAAAGACAAAGGTGATTCAATAATGAAAAATATGACTCAGAGCTTCATTTTGATTCATGCGTCCTTACCATAAAAGTCAAGCCGTACTGAAAGATAGCTTGTTATAGATATAGCCAAGGTATGACTATATTTGGAGCATAGAAAACTTGGACAACGGGAAAAAGTAATTAAAACCTCAAGCCAAGCAAAATTTTACAAAAAAAAAGTCTGAGCTATTCAGAAGTCACACCTACCAATTCGATAAGACAAACATTAATAAAAAAAAAAAAAAAAGATGGATTACTGGTTCTGATTATATTATACCAAATACCTGGTGAACAATTTTTTTTTTTTTTATTGAGGTTTAAGGGGACCAATGAGATATACAGTTTTTTTAAGTCTGACTTCACACCCTTTCAATTTGTTCCTTCTCACTAGTAATTAAAAGAAAAAAAAAGATAAAAAAAAAAAAAAAAAAGACTAAGTCCACCACTTCCTCAACGCGTATTAAGTTATAAGTATTTTTACAAATGCCAATAACTACAATTATTTTTTCTAGGACAAGTAAATTAGCATAATATTACTTAAAAAACAAAAAAAAAAAGGTTGAAAATGGCTTCTACTACTACTACTACTACTAACAACTCACCGCAGCACCAAGCCACCTGAGGCCAACACAGCTACGCACGATCCTCCTCCACCCCAATCTATTCAAAGCCTCCCTTTTTACACCCGCCCACGAAGTTCCCATTTCCTTTAAATTTTTCTTTATGACGTCCTCCCACCCCAGACGGGGACGACCTGTTTTCCGTTTAGCCCTAGATGGTTGGCCGAAAAGAACAATCTTCGGAAATCTGTCATCCTTCATCCACAAAACGTGCCATAACCACCTCAACCTTTCTTTCATTATAGCCCTAGAGAGCGGTATTGAACCACATTTTTCCGTTGTCATATCGCACAACCACATTTTTCAAGATCATGTCTGGCGTCAGGGTTGTTTAATCTCTAATTTTTTTTCACAGTTATAATGAACTAAATATTAAGAGAAAACTCTAGATAGGGAATAAATGTAAGCAGCTGTCTGATTTAGTTTTCGCGGATGACGTAATCTTGCTAGAAGATTCTAAACAGAGGATACATCAGCAACTTGACATACCTATAGGAAATGAAGAAAATGTCGGGTTTACCAACAATGTTGACAAAATAAAAAAGCATCTCTATTATTCACCGCTTGTTCTGCATTACGAGAATACTAATTTATAACAAGTCAAGGAGATCAAATACCTGGGTAGCTGAATCGACTGTGATGATGAAACAGTGACCGATATTAAATATAGAATTGGCGATAAATAAAAGTTCAAATAGGGATAAAATCCTTTTAATAGACAGTGTTTTTTATAACAGTGATAGAAATTCACAAAAATACCAGATATTTCGGTCACATATACAGTGACCGTCATCAGTGGTAAAGCTAAAATAAAACACTTTAAACCAAAAGTTTATATACTAAATCAAATAACACTACATATTGTTTGAATCTCTAATTCTTTTCAAAGCAAAGGCGGAAGCTATTCTCTTTGACCTTCTTGGATTCGGTTCATTAGCGTTCAATGATATAACATTTGGACAAAGGTCAATTACATTGGGTGAATTGAACTTTACTCTGTCAGATTTTAATAAATTATCATAGATAGAGTCCAGTCCATATTCACCTGTATTCCGGTTCAAAACAATAATCTTGAATAAGATTTTCCTAACTTCGAGAATTTCACGAAAATTTTTGCCTGAAACCCTGATCCCTAGAAATCAAAGAGATATTCTCGAACAAAATAAAATTGTCTGAAAAATTGAAAATATGTTCTGAAAGGGCTGAATTAAATTTTTCAGACATAGAATCTTGCTTTAAAGCTAAAGCAATAGCATCTTTATCTTTTAATAATCTCATTTCCAAACTCTGGTTAGTACGTCTCACATATGAGCTTCCGCAAGTACATGGGATCTGATAAATCCCACTTTGTTGCCCCAATGAAGTTAGATCATTCCCAGAATTTAGAAAACTACCCAAAGTATTATTACTCTTTAAAGCTACCCTTAGACCATTGCTTTGTAAAATTCTTTTAAGTTTTTCACTTAGCCCGGGTACATATGACAAGGAACAAAAACATCCTTCTCCCGAGTTGTCTCCAAGACTTCCTTAGAAATCTCTAGAAACCTTTTTCTTCTTCTTGAAAAAGTCTGGTTAATTAACCATTCTGGATACATGTTGCTTATTAGTATTTTCCTTAGAAAAGACAACTCCTCCTCAACAAATTTTGGAGAGCAAATACTAAAGATCGGATCAGTTAAAGAAATGATCAAACCAATTTTTACTTGGCGAGCGTGACCGGAACTATAAGACAAAAATCTATTGTTATTTGTCGGTTTTCTGTAAATTTTAAAATCCAGACTATTTTGATTTTTCAAAAGAAGAACATCAAGGAAAGGAAGTTTTCCATTCTCTTCCAATTCAACGATAAACTTTAAATCCCCTGCCAAACAATTAAGATGTTCCAAAAATCCTTTTAATTCCTCCTCTCCATAATCCCATACTGAAATAATGTCATCCATATACCGGCCCCAGAAAATATGTTTTAAAAGATATGAATCTAGCGCAATTGTTTCAATATTCTCCACAAAAATATTAGCTAATAAAGGGGATAAAGAGGCCCCCATAGGTAAACCATTTATTTGTTCGAAATACTCCCCTCTGAATTGAAAAAAAATAAGAGAACTTATTGCACAACCTTACTAAATACATTATTACAGACACTTCTAAATCTGCTTTGCCACTAATCAAATCCAAATTTCTTAACAGCTTTCCTTCTAGAAGAGTTTCGGCTACTTCTACATCAATATTTGTGTATATTGATACAATGTCAAAGCTTGAAAGCAAAAAACTCGAAGAAATTTATACTTTTTCAGTTTTTCAACTAAATTCGAAGATTTCTTAATATAAGAAATTTATCTAGACAAGTGGTTTATAGAGTGACACTAACCATTAGCTAAAAACACTTGTTGGCGACCTTGTATTTTACACAACTGGTCGTAATGGTAGGTTAGGCTCATGAATTTTGGGAAGTCTATATAATTTAGGGCACAAGGAACTGCGTGGCAGGCATTTGTAATAGAGGTGAGGTGTAATTTTTCCTTCATCCTTTAAGCACTTCAATTCTTTCTTAAATTTTTTTGTAAACGAGTCTGTTGGATTATACGATAGCTTCTTGTATGTTTTTTCATCCTTTAGTAAACTTCTTAATTTTGATTCGTAGTCGTCAGTATTCATCACAACTAAAGTGTTACTCTTATCTGCTTTTTTAATAGTAATTGAACCATCCTTTTTCAAGTTTTTAAGAATTCTTATGTCTTTGATGGTCGTACTAGGAAATTCCGGTTTCAATACAAAATTAGACAGGGTTTTTACGGTAGAAGCTGTTACTAAGCTAACATCTTTTATTAGGTTTGTGTTTTTATGCAAAGATGTTTCTATTGAAGAGATAATGTCTTCCACGGGGACTTGATCCGGTTTAAAACAAAATTTCGGACCCTTTTCAAGCACTGATTGTTCTTGTATCGTTAAAGTTCTTGGTGAAAAATTAACCACACCTGGTCCTAGAATTGACGAAGGTATTACCGCATTATTTGTTGATAATTTCGAAAACTTTTTTTGCAATCTTTCTCTGGAAAGGCGAAAGTCATGATTGAAGTGATTTTTTCCTGTTTGTTGAATAAAACAAAAGTCACTTACACTAACCTTTTTTTATATAAGATTTTCCAGGGAAAGTTTATCTCTCACTATTAAAGCTGTTTTTCGACTTTTAACCTTAATAATGTGATTTAAAGTCTAGACATGTAAGCTCCGTTCAAACTTTTTTTCCTTGAAAGTGCCAAAATGTAAATTTAACTTTAGCGAAGGTGGCACGATTCTCATCTTCTTACATTGTAGAAGAAAATGCTGTTGGTTGATAATATTTGCATGTTTTTTCTGAGTGTTTATATATTTATCCACAATTTTGATCAAATCATCCCCATAAATATGACGTAGATAATTTCGGAGACCACACTGCCTTTCCATGACGATAAATAAAATTTCAAATAGGGATAAAATCCTTTTAATAGACAGTGATTTTTATAACAGTGATAGAAATTCACTAAAATACCTGATATTTTGGTCACATATACAGTGACCGTCATCAGTGGTAAAACTAAAATAAAACAATTTAAAACAAAAGTTTATATACTAAATCAAATAACACTACATATTGTTTGAATCTCTAATTCTTTTCAAAGCAAAGGCGGAAGCTATTCTCTTTGACCTTCTTGGATTCGGTTCATTAGCGTTCAATGATATAACATTTGGACAAAGGTCAATTACATTGGGTGAATTGAACTTTACTCTGTCAGATTTTAATAAATTATCATAGATAGAGTTCATCCCATATTCACCTGTATCCCGATTCAAAGCAATATTCTTGAATATGATTTCCTTTATTTCAAGAGTTTCACGAAAAGTTTGCTTTAAACCCCGATCTCTAGAAATCAAAGAGACATTCTCAAACAAAATAAAATGGTCTGGAAAATTAAAGATATGTTCCGAAAGGGCTGAAGTAAAATCTTCAGACTTATAATTTTGCTTTAAAGCAGAAGCAATAGCATCTTTATCTTGTAATAATCTCATTTCCCAATCCTGGTTAGTACGTCCCACATATGAGCTTCCGATAATACGAGGGATCTGATAGACACTATTTAGTTGCATCAATCAGGTTAGATCATTCCTAGAATTTAGATAGCTACTCGAAGTATTATTACTCTTTAAAGCTACCCTTAGATCCTTGTTCTGTAGAATTCTTTTAAGTTTTTCCCTTAGCCCGGGTACATATGGTAAGGAACAAAAACATCCTTCTCCCGAGTTAGTAAATTAGAACTTTTAATAGACTAAATCCCACTTGGAATAGTAGTAAATATTCTCTGAGACAGAGACAACGTCTCTTCAATAGCAACAGACTCTCTATACTCCTGTTCACTATTGATTGTCGGAAAATGAACAACAGATCGAATTTGTGTATGAGGAGAATTTTAAATATAAGCTGATAACAGAGAATTAGTAACTCTGAAATCCGCCATGGACCAGCCAGTCATTACTGTTGTTCTAAGGAAAAAGAGGTGAACATAATCCGGACATATAAGATAAGATTTATTGCTGAAAAACGGCTATCACAAGCCCAAAAGGGCCGAATTCGCACTTTAGCGTCAAATCAAACAAAAGAAGAACAACAAAGCAAACAATCAAACAACAACAGAAAATTATAAAAGGGTCAATGTCAAATACGTAAAAATGATAAAAACAAAAACAAAATAAATAAAAACAAAAATAAAACAAAAACTCATAAAATTAGAAGGTCAATGTCAAGTCAGCAAAAATGCCAAAAAAACAAACGAAAACTCGTAAAATTAACAAGGGGATAAAAAGATTAAAACAAAAACATAAGTTAGTTAGTGACTAAAAAACCTCCAAATTTGCAAAATGGGCATTAAAATTAAAAATTATGAGGTAAAAACTGAGTGAGGGGGGGAAGGAGGCTGCGGAGATTCACTGATTGAAAATGTATACTTCCTATGAAAGAAAGCTGCCTTCCTTGAACAGCCTATGATTGGAAACCAGGTGGCAGAAGAAGACGAGGTGGTCCAAATAACACCTTGCGGTAAACTATTGGCCGAGATTCGAGGACGGCTGACACATCGTTAGTATCTGAGTAAGATGACGTTACCGCTACAGCACCATTTCGGAATACGTTGAGAATCTTTGTCGACGCCCTATGCACCACAATGGCTCTCAAGGAACTAAGGTAAGGTCTAAAGTAAGGTAGTCGCATCGATGTCGCTAAATGACCGTGAGTAAATGTTCCTTCTCTTTTTCTGGTTTGCGACGGCAATGTAAATGATTGCGTCATGGAAATGCCTCGTTCACCCGCAGTATGAAAAGAACGTTTTTCAATGCCATTAAACATATTCCTACATATCATTCCCACTTGCAATCTATAAGAATGATATGCCTTTCTATAATATCAATCTCCCCACGATTGAAAAGCAACTCTTCCTCGTTGCCTTAATTAAATAATATTGGTCCAGAAGTTCAAAGAAACCTCCACTGAAATTAGCAAGAAAGGACGCGTGGAGTGCAATTTCTTAAGCTTATTATTTATGAAGAAAAGACCACGAGATATAAAAACCAAAGATAATAACTTCCCCAGGCAGCATGTGAAATAAGAGACCCCAGAGAGCATGTGTTTTGGTGATCTCCTTTTGCTTTTTCTGCCATAGCACCAGTTAAGGCTACTTGTCAGGTGTTCGAAGCATAATAAGCAAAACTGTGCCTATGTCACAGATTGATTGCTACTATGCCTATTACAACCTGATCGATGTTAATAATTTTTCTATGCCGCCTGGTATCCATTCAGGTAATAAACCTATGATAAAACACATTATGTGTCCTATTACTTAACCTTTAATTCCAAATTAAAGAGTTCGCAAACAATACCCATCTCTGTAACAAACAACTATTTAGCAAATGTTTCTAAATTAAAGTTCTTATTATTTCAGATTTCGAAGAAACTGAATTTCAGAGAAAGCAAATTCAGTTGATATTTCGGTAGGAAGCCCCACAGGGGAAACTGGAAATCTATAATGGACACTATAACAATCGTAGGCAGCGCAATGGCACTGCCTAAGTAAAGAGCGATGTGGGCACAATGTATTATTTATTTATTCATTTTTTTTCTTAGACCAAGGCACTTCGTATAGAAGGAGTTGTCGTAGAAGCTTCGAAAAGGGCTTATTCGATTGGAAATTGAAAGGGCTATCATCCTTTTTAATAGTCGAAAGTTATTGGAGGGCAACCAACCTCCCTCCGTCGCCCATCATTTCCTCAAACACATCCAATCAAAATTTGGAGGGCAAATACCCCCTCCCCCACCCAAGTCGTATTTTCCCGAAATGCATCTGATAGAAATTTTGAGATGGCTATTTGTTGTTGTAGAAACTTCGAAAAGGACTCATTCGATTGGAAACTGAAAGAGGAATATAAGATTTTTATGGAAAGGGTTGGACCCCCCACACGTCGTAATTTCCCCAAATGCATCAGAAATTTTGAGATAGCCCTATGTTCAAAAATAGTCCAAAGATTATATAACAAGGTCTTTGGGGTTGACACAATCCCCCAGAGTCTGGGGGTAAGGGTTGTAAGTTATGCTCCAAGGACATTGAATCCTAAAGTTCACACGACCAAGATTGGTCGTGTGAACTTTAGAAGAGACTCATTTGATTGGAAATGTGTAGTTCTAGTTCCCTTATATGAGTCAAAATTGATAGAGAGCAGCTAGCCTCCCCCCCTTTCTGACATCCTCTTTCCTCGAAACGCATACAACTGTAATTGTGAGATAGCTATTATATTACCTATAGTCCATTAATCATACAAAATGTCTATGGGGTGGACACAACCCTCCGGAGCCCAGGCATGGAGATCGGATGGAGCTCATTTGATTGGAGGGCAATCAGACACCCTCAAGCAAATCATTCCCGAAGACACATCCGATCGGAATTTTAAGAGACCAATTTTGTTCAAAATTGTTGAAAGGTTCAGTAATTATGTCTTAGGAGATGTTAACCTCCCCACAACCCTCAGTGGAAGCTAGACAATGCAAATGTAATTCATTTTAGCTGTAAGTTAGGAAATTCGTTCATTGTTTACATATTGTATTGTATTGAGAAAGGTATGCTTGTTTGAACTTCTTATTTCTTAAATAGAAAAACTCAAAAACACTCTAAAGTACTCTTTATATTAACCAATACTACAAATGGTTCAAACAGAATCGAAGTGTAATTAATTAAAAAAAATCTTTTCCAAAAAAGGATTTATTATTGGAAAACAGAGGAGTGTTTGATCCTGCGTGACTTTTTTTATACCCCCTTCTCAATACCTTGCGCTTTACGCTACAGTTTGACTGTTTGTCCCTTTTTTTTTCAGAGCGACTTTGAAACACAAGGGCCGTTAAATTAAAATAAGACTCATTTTTTAAAAGTGCTAAATAAAAAAATTTGTATGGGGAGTGGGGTGTTCGGGGAGGAGGGCAGCCCCTTCATATGCAGAATGGTTTCTGTTCGTTTTGGGTTTTGTTGTTGCTCCCTACTTTATGTTAAGACAAATTTTTTTATTTATTTAATGAATCAAAAGAATCGGCTCTCTATATTAATTCCAGTGATATGAATTTCATTATGCTCTGATTCAGCGAATCAGAGAACTCTATTACCGATTTACTGCGAAATAAAGATGATATGGATTAGATCTTGCAAGCCCGTATCCAGAGGGGGGGGGGGTACCCGGTTTGAACCCCCCCCCCCGAAATTTTTGACCGAGTCGAAAATTAGTAAAACCTTAATAAAAATCAGTAAAATTAGCCGAAAACCGAGTCGAAAATTAGTACCCCCCCCCCCCCCGAAAAAAAATCCTGGATCCGCTCTTGAGATCTTGTCTGTGAATAGGGAAAGCATAAAATACGTATTATGCCCAGTATAAGAAAAAAATTGTTCATTTAGTTTGTACATTATGTTGTTTCCTTGCACCACGCGGGATTGAACCAAAGAACTCTCGTATACAAAGTCTTGGCTTGTTCCACTACGCCAGTACAAGGTGATTGATTATTTCATTTTAGGAAATAAAACTGGTCGTAAATAAATATGTATGGTCTTGCTCTTGTATTTAGAGGAGTCACCAGGGTTTATTTTACTTATCACCTTTGTGCCGCATTAAGCCAGTAAAAAAGTGGGTGTATTAATTGTGCCCTTCATTTCGATCAGGGTAATATATTTTATCAACATTAGATTATAGTTTCAGACATTTTTTTTTTATCATAGACAGCTCAGTAGCGCTGCCTAAGTAAAGAGCGATGTGGGCACAATGTTTTGTTGTTTTTTTAGACCAGAGCACATCGTATCTAAGGAGCTGTCATAGAAACTTCGAAAGGGGATTGATCGATTGGAAATTTAAAGGCCTAGAGCCCTTTTTAATAGTCGAAAGTGATTGGAGGGCAACCAGCCCCTCCCCACGCCTATAATTTCCCTGAACACATATAATCAAAATTTTGAGATACCTATTCTGTTCAGCGCAGTTGAAAGGCTTGAAAATTATGTCTTTGAGGATGACAACCCCCCTTTCCCCGCCCCCAAATCCTCAGGGCAAGGGTTGTAAGTTATTTCCTGAGAGCATATAACGTTTTTATGGAAAAGGTGGTCGCATAAACTTCAGAGGAGGCTAATTTGACTGGTTATCAGAAGTTCTAGTGTCTCTTTTACGAGTCAAAAGTGATCGGAAGGCTACTAGCCCCTTTCCCTTACGGTCTATTTTTCCCATTTGCATCCAAGAGAAATTTGAGATAGCCATTTGTTCAAAACAGTCCAAAGATGGCATAACAGGGCCTTTGAGGTTAACACAAACCCTCAGAGTCCGGGGATAGGGTTGTAAGCTATACCCCGGGGCCATATAAGTTTTTCATCGAAGGGGTGGCTGTGTGAACTTTAGAGGAGACTCATTTGATTGGAATTTTAAAGTTCTAGTTCCCCTTTAAGAGTCAAAAAGGATGGAGGGCAACTAGCCCCGTCCCTGGTACCCTATTTTCCCCAAACACATCCCATCAATTTTGTGCGACAGCCATTTTGCTTACAATAGTCCGAAGAGCTTACAACAATGTATTCAGGTTGGACACAACCCTCCAGAGCTCAAAGGAAAGGGTTGCAATTTATGCCCTGGGCATATAAGGTTTTTATGAAATTTGTTGGTTGTATAAACTTCGGATCAGATGGTGCTCATTCGATTGGAAGTCGGAAGATCTAGTGCACTTTTTAAGCGTCAAAAGTGAATGGAAGGCAACCAGTCCCTCCCCCACAATCTTATCAGTCCCTAAAACACATTCAATCAAAATTTGAAGATAACTATTTTATTCAGCATTGTTGAAACGTTTAGCAATTATGTCTTAGGGGATGTCAACCTCCCCGTAGTCCTGAGGTTAAGGGCTATAAGTTAGGCAATTTGTTCATTGTTTACATATAGTATATGTTACTTAGAAAGCTATACATGTTTGAACTTTATTTTCCAAAAAGACGAAGGAGATTCAGGGGAGCCTTTCAGAGAATATTGAGGGGAGTGTTGAACTAAATCAAAACACATTATGGGTATACGGATTGTCAAATGGGCGTAACTCAGGTAACTGAGTATATTAATTTGGAAAAATTCAGGAAATGATAAGGGAGATGATCAAAAAGGTAATATTTGCATGCTATCAACACTACTGCAAAAATCACCACTACTACTACCACACTACTCCATTTACAATATTGAGGAGAAATTTGAACTAAATTACAAGACGCTATGTTCATGCACATTGTCAAAACAGCGCATCTCAAAAAATGACTTGGGTATTAAGTTGGAACTTTCAGAGAATGCTTAAAAGGGAAGGTCATCTAACCAAAAGGCAATATGTACACACTACTTCTACACTACTACTTGATGAGAGGGTTGTTCTACTGACCTATAAGCAATATGTTAATATTACAGCTGCTATTAGTACTACCACTAGTAATACACTACTAATACTGCTATTGAAACTAATGGTACTACGGCAAAAAATTTGGAATATGTAGGAACTATAGGGAACTATATCGAAAAACACTATGCCCATACAAGTTGTCAAGCAGATGCATCAGAAATGCTTCAGGTACTAAGCTGAAACTTTCAGCGTGTGTTGAAGAAACCAAAGGTGCTATGCGTATACTGCTACTAATGCTGCTACAGCTATTGCTACTACGCAAGATGAGGGTATTAAGGTGAAGCTTTTAAGGAATATTTAGGCGGTTGAAGAACTAAATCAAAACAAACTATGAGCATTTGTACTTTCAAAAAGGTGACAAAGCAATAGCTCAAGAATAACTTATATTATTAAGTTAGACCTTTAAGGGTAAGTTGTGGGCGATTTTGAATTAGCCAGAAGGCACTATGCTATACTTTTAATACTACCACTACTGTAACAATGAAGCTTTGGGCATTAAGGTGAAACATTTAGGGAGTTTCCATTAAACGCAAAAGCTGTATGCATGCAGGTTTCCAAACGGGCATATAAGCAATATCATAGGCAGCACCACTCTGGAATTGCTAGAAATATCGTTGAAACTTGTAAAGGAGCTAATTCGATTCAAAATTAAAAGTTCTAGGGCCCTTTTTAAGAGTAAAAAGAGATTAGAGGGCAAGCAGCCCTTCTCTCAAGCCCATTTATCTTCCAAAGACATGCAGGGAAAATTTCGAGACAGACAATTTGTTCAACATAGTAGAAAACTCCAGCAACTATGTCTTTAGGGATATTGGGCATGTCAAGTCCCCTACAATTATACAATTGGCCCATTATGCTTTAAAACTAAATCGAAAGGTATTGTGTTTATGGTTACCAATAAAATACCTCAGCAATACGTCGGGAACGATTGGGGCTATTAAGCTGAAACTTTCGGCACTACTACTACTATTACTACTTCTGCTCTTACCATTTAAATAAACAAAAAGAGTTTAAGTGTATCTAGGTTGTCAAAGAGCATAGATTCAATCTTTCGCTAATGATATTTAAGTTTTATTTTTCAGGTCAACTTGAAGAGGTATACAATTAAATTAAAAATACTATTTGTGCCAGGATTAAAAATTTTTGAAATAAGTTTCTCCAACATATAAATACCAAGCCAAAGTATGGATTCTTATAGAAAAAAAACCGAAGATATAAAACATTGCTTTTTATCCATGAAAAAGACTATGTCAATAAAAAACGAACAGAAATTAATTTGAAAAACTTTTCCACAAAACAAGTTCTTCAAAGAAAAGTAAAGAGCTCCAATTAAGCCCCAAATGAGCAGAAATAAAGTCAAATAATCTTCTAAGGGTAAAACTACCACGAATCACTATGAATAAATAAATGAAACTCAATATGAACAGAAATTACAATAAACAGCCAAGTCAAACTCAAAACGAGCAAAATTAACATTAGAAGGGTTGATTAACTCCCATGCCTTCTCAAGACCAAACCATAATTTGCGCTTTACTGAAAACAACATGCACTTTAAATATTTTCCCTTTATTACTTTAATGAAAATAAATTATTAAAACTTTAAGGAATAAACATCCGTATAATCCACGGTATTTATTTTTTTTTCTTTCAGCAAAGCGCAAATTATGCTCTGGAATTGAGAAGGCATTCTCAAGACCGGCTTTTTATTATAATTTCTGTTCGTTTTGAGTTAAATTTATTTATTCATAGTGATTTGTGGTAATTTTACGCTTAGAAGATTATTTTACTATATTTCTGCTCATTTTTGGTTTAATGAAGCTCTTTACTTTTCTTTGAAAAACTTGAAATACTATAAGGCAATAAATCAGATTTAGTATGCTTGCTGATTCTAATGGTGTTCTTAGACAGTTTTGTTACTGGTAAGTTATTCATATTGAAATTTACTTGACAAAAATTTGGTGCTTTGCACTAATATGCCGAAGAATCTCTGCAAAATGGCAAAACTTGTCAATACAAAAATTTGTGGGAACACAGGTCTAGGAAATTTGATCAGGGGGAAAGAGGAGGTAAACCCCTGTTTTACTTTAGGTTTTGCTTTTCACGTAACTCTTACGAAGTTAAAAAAAAAAAGAAAAAAAAGAAAAAAAAAGCACAATAAAGTTAAGATGTTTAGTGTTCCTTTTAAGAAATGATCACAGTAGAAAATTTGCCACAGGCGGTAAGGTCCGTGTATCTAGTATGTACTCAGCGAGAGGAATAAAAAAAGGAAAAAAAAAGAAAAAGAATTTTACTTGATCCATAGTAAGCATCTTTTTCAGCATATCAATGAAATCTCGTCTGTCAACTTTTTCAGCTAGGAGCTCACTACCTTCAAGTTCTGTTGGCACATTAACCTGCCCAATGTCTTCTAAGCAATTAAAAATGTACTTTCTCGCTTCCTTTGAACGTATACCTGAAAAAGTCATATTACCACTTAATATCTATATTGCAACCTATATCACGGGATACATATATCACCACCTATAAAATGAAGCTGAAAACAATTAATCAAAGAAAGATGAAAAACAAATGGATAATCGTGAAATTATTTTGACGAAATAGAAGCAAAACAGATTTGAAGAAAAAGGAAAAATACACCTATCCTTCTTCTTTCATTCTACGAACTTGTGGAAAAATTTCAACTATTTTGCAAAGTGCAATGATAATTATTGATGACATATTGCTATGATTTTTTGCTGTAAAATGAGGAGCAAATGTAAGCACATCCAAAGCTTGAGAAAAATAGTGACACTTCCGTTTTAACTTATAAATTCATTGAATTATTTGCAAATTAAAGATTTAGAGACAGCAACAGTAAACGCCCATTGACAATGTGAACTTACTGATACACAGATTTAGCTAGCACTAACTCCAGCCAATCAGAATTCTCCTTCGAGGTTTCCAGCAAATCCAAAAATCCAAAAATATCTGGTCAGCTCAAATTAGCGCTAGCTAAATATCAAAATTAGAAAAATCGTATGAATGGGCCTTGATTAATAACTTCGCGGGATTAAAGCCAGTATATTTTTACGGAGTTTTTAACGTTGAATAAAAATTTTTAAAAAATATTTGGAAAATGTTATATTTGTTTTATTTACTTATATATCATAATAGATTATATTCACGTTCCTGATAACACGTTCCTTAAAGAGGGTCACAAAATCCATTGTTTCTACTTAAAACCAACTTCAATCTTCATTTCCTGACAACCAAGCAATGTGGCTTCTCAAAGAGATGCTTCAAGGACACATGCTAACGCTGTGCTAATTTCTAATAAAACAAAACCAACTATTATTTTTATTTTTTCGTGGACACAAAAACAAGTTTCTCTTACCTTCATAATAGAGACCAAAAATAAGTAATACGTGCTAGGCTAAGGTATCTAACCCATCTACTCTCTTTTGAATGTACTACACGATTCTTGCTTAGAAGTTACTATCCGTTATAGAGTTTTTCAATCACCATAATTCATCATACAAAAGAAAGGTCTGTCCTGTGGTAGCGCAACGGATTTGACTTAAGCTTGGTAATAGGGGACCCAGAGATAGAATCCGGCTGTAGCAACATACTACAGGGCCGATGCAAGGATATAAGTAGTCAAGAAGCGTCGTTAGTCCGACACACACAGAAGAGAGGTCTGAAATATCCTGGGGGAAATCTCAAGCCAAATGCGAGCACGTAAGTGCAGAGGGTATTCGAGCTCAAAATTGTGTACCCCCCCCCCCCTGAAAACCTGCCTTTTTTTCTGTCTGTTCATTTTTTTCCTTTTGATATTTTTTTTTGTGAACTAGTTTATTTACGGGACAACAAATATATTCCAACGAGCTAATCAAAAAGTATATATCACATTAAGAAAATCTATCTGTCTCGAGTCGATTTTCTCGTCGCAGGCCAACTTCCCAATATTACTACTAAGAAAAAATTAAAGGGTAAGCTCAAACACAATCGCAAACAGAAACGGCCAACAATAACTAAAATAAAAATAACATAAATCGTTTTAATAACGTGAATAGGAAGTGCCCACAAATTGAGAAAAACTTCGGATTCCAGGGGGGACCCCTTCCCCCTGGCCATGTGCCTTATTAGATTAAAAATTTGTGTGGGATATGTTTTTAGGACATATATCCTTGTTTTTGCAATATGTAACTACCATTAGGAGGATGAAGAGAGACGGCTTCGAAGCATGGATTTTAATATCTAGATATATCGAATATCGAGAGTTCTGTCAATATTTAATTTGGTTAGTTCTGACTTAGAGTTTGACTCCATCAACACATCGAAATATTGGAGAACCCATATATCGCCTATAAAAAAGTAACAGTAGTAAACTTGCTCATAGAATATAAACCTTAACATCAACTTTCAAGATGTCTAGCCGGTTAATAAGCTGGATATATAACATAGAGAAGAAAACTAAAATTCAGAATCATCATTGTTCACAATAGATTGCTAAAATCGTTGTTAGCTTTTAGAAGCAATGACGTCAATTTGCAAAAAATTGAGAAGGGGGCAAAATTTACCTTTCAAAATCTAGAGGGATAATTTCGTTGTTTCTTTTATTTTTCAATGAAAACATCCAGATAAACCTCCTTTTTTTAGTGAAAATACCGAAAAATGTATTTTTGAAAATCCAGGACGAGAGCCAGAAGAAAATCTAAAGGTGGAAGGAATGGCCTCCCCCGCCAATTCAACCTCCTCTCCCTTGTCCTATCCGCCAAAGTATTTAGTTAAATTTGTTCGTTTTAAAACCTTTGAATAAATGAAAGTGGTATATGCCCGAAAAGGATTTAGTACAAAAAGGGTTCTGACCAGGGTCGTATCCAGGATATTTTTTTTTTTTTGGGGGGGGGGGGATTTATAAAAGAATTTTTTCGGGGGGGGGGGGGGTTATAAAATAATTTTTTCGGGGGGGGGGCTCCAAAACTACCCCCCTCTGCATACGGCCTTGGTTCTGACTGAGCTGTAAATTGTTATACTATGCCTGCAGGGGTTTGATGCTACCATCTGTCCATCTTTCAGTAGATCATCTTTCTGGGTTGTTAATGAGATATTAATGAGAGTGTTTTGTTAATGAGATGTAATGAGAGTTAATGAGATAATTTTGCCATCATTTAATAGCTGAAATTGAGTTTCATCTACTGAATCACATTTACTATATTTGCTTTGTATTTTTCTATTAGATTGAAGGATGTCATAAACGTGCAAAAATAGGAACTTTTTTTCTATTTTACAAGCAAGTGTAGCTCATTCTCTATGAACAATACTAAGTAATATCGTAATTGCGGTTCAGTGTATGAAAAGATCTGGAACTATTGAACTTAATCAGGCATATACGAATTGGGGGAGGCCTTTGGGTCCACCCCCATTTTTTTCAAATTTCTGGGCACTTCTAATTCAGATCATCTACAGTTTTTTTACTACGCCCCCCCCCCCACTGGAAACATTTTTTGCACGTGCCTGAATCTAATTATATGTGAATCTTGTCCTTTTGATGCAAGTTAGAACTACAGGCTTTTCACAAAATGGAATGTTCCACGGGGAGCATGGACCATGCAGCGACAGGTTTTCTCATCATTTCTCTTTTTTTCTATGCTACCTATTTTGGTTGTTGCAAGAAAGTGCGGATTAACCTTTTTTGGTTTTATATAAAGTGCATATCCGAGGCTGAATTGATGAATGTCAAAATACACTTTGGAAAGCTACAAATAACTTTGAAATTTGGGCTTCAGTTAGTTAATGCTGAATCTTAAGTGCTTAAATTAGACTAAAATCTTGGTGCCTCACCTTAAGATTCTTTTTTTCATGGGCAATATTTTCATGTCCAAGAAAACATTCAAACAAACAGAGAAAAAAAATGATCCTACTATAAAGACTAGTCGCATGTCATTTAGTAATTAATTAGGAGTATAAACAAATGATAAAAGGAGAAATTTTAATGGTTTAAAAAAAAACTTTAAAAAAATTAGCACCACTCGCAATGCAGCGTTGCCCAGTATAATCTAAAACCTTCAAAACAAACGAAATTTTAATTTTTAAAAGTTTCGATTTCAAATAAAGGTAAAATTTTATTTGACTTCAACCAAAGATTTTCAGAAAATAGACTGATTCTTCTGTTTGAAGTTTTTTTTTTAGATTACCATAGAATATAAGTACAAAAAAAATAAAATTAAGAAAATGTAAAAAAAAATTATTTCTTTACTGATATAAAATAATCAGCGCTAAATTAGCATGCAGAACAGCTAGCTAGAAAAAACTAAAAAAAAACCATAAACATAGCTGTTGTGCTCTTTTTTCCTTAGTGGGTCTTCAGCCTTTGGCACAATATAAAGCAGAAATCAAAATGCAGGAAAAAAAGAAGTAAATCCAAGTAATATATTTATTTAGGATTTTTACAACCAACTTTATCACTATTCTGGGTAGCACGAAATGGTACTGGCACGTACAACAAAATATTTTGTTTTGGCAGGAGGGGGTAGAAACTAAAAAACTGTCAAAAGTAGCCAAAATTATACTAAAACTTAATTATAGGAGAAAAATTGAGATATCAAGGAGGTTGGGACAGGCCTAAGCCCCCCCCCCCCCCCTCCCACACCCTGGTTTTCCCTTGGAGGTGAACTTGCTTCTTCTCTTGTCTGTATTCCCTGAAACACATCTTGTTACCACTCTTGTCTCTTGAAACTATTCCGTGTTACTATTTTTAAAAAGAATTTTTGATAAATTAAAATATAAGAGATTTACCAGTTTCGGACTCGTGTTCTTCTGGTGTTTTTAGTCTCCAAAACGGGTAATTTGAGTCAAAATCTCGGTAAAAGAACTTCGGTGTCTTAGTGGCGGCATTTAACATTTTCTCAGAAGGAACTCCTTGAGTTTGAGAT
This sequence comes from Artemia sp. Qi Xiang Cuo, assembly GCF_049724085.1. NCBI lineage: Eukaryota > Metazoa > Arthropoda > Branchiopoda > Anostraca > Artemiidae > Artemia > Artemia sp. Qi Xiang Cuo. The sequence goes on from NC_142795.1 coordinate 26,722,292, forward strand.
ATATACCGTATCTGATCATATTCGGAGGAACCGGGGTATAGTGGCCATCCAAGAAACAGCTCAGCCACAACGCAGCCTAAACTCCACATATCAATGGCTTCGCAGAAAGGCAATCCTAGTTACAACAAAAAGAAATTTTATTACCGATAATACAACAGATAAACCAAATCACAAAAAAACTATTATACATATAATATAATATAAAAATTAAACAAGCAAATATCATAAAACACTTAATACCAGAATGTATAAAGGATTAATAGGCCACATCCATTCCAGAAATGGCATCCAAAATGTAATTTATAAGAATTCCATGAAAATTTACATTAGGTTTCATATCATGTCTAATTTGTCTTTCTATGAGAATCAGCTTTATATTATGACCGTAAAAAGAAGAAAAAAAAAGAATAAAAAGAGACACGTCAATGCTAGCCACGTAAAGAAAAATGAAGCGAATTTCGTGTATTTCAAGGCGAGAGGACTCTTCCACTGAAGGGTTTTTGACAATGACAATTTTAGTTACTTCAACAATGGAGCTGTTCCATAATCGCAAGTGACATCATGAATTACTACACGGATGGAACGTTTGTAGTAAGTATACACCAGAGAATCTTCCTTGAATCTCTAGATATACTTGTAGACTATAATTCAGCTGACATTGACAGGAGTGTGTTCATACAGGCTTCAATATTGGACAATTTTGTTCTATTTTCACTAAGAAATTGTATAATTTTGACTTTAGATACCTAATTTAACAAATTTTAATTCGACTCCTATTACTAGAGCCAAGAACAAGTGATAACATTCAATACCAAAGTATCTAACTCTTACAACAAACGCAGAGTACAATACAGTATTACAACAAACACAAGGTATAACAAACAGCACATTTCTCTGTGGGTAATATTCTCGTATTAATGCACACATACGTTCATTGGATCGGATACAACATTTTATCCTTTTTTTAGGGTCAGTATGGGTAACTTACAAATAACATCTGGCGCCAATTTCAAAAAAAAAAACATTAACGAAATCTAGGGTTTAGCGAGGCTTGGCATTTGTTTCAGATTAATAATAAGAATGTTCATAATAATAATAAAAATAATAATTAATTAATAATAAGAATGATTAATTTGATTTGTGTAGTTGGTAAAAATGAGTCTAGTAATAAGTGTCTAATCTCAACGGAGAAACGATTACAAAGCTTGAAAAAATGCCAAATGTCCCCAAACACTAGATGACGTTCATGTTTTTTTTTCAGACACTAGTGCCAGTTTCCACAATTAGAAGTCACTCATACTCTTTGGGGTAAACCTCTGGCAGAAATTAAAACTATTTTCTAAAGATTATCAAGGTTTTACACCATCTAAGCTGTCTGTTTCTTAGTAGGCACTATACAAAAATATTAGACAGTACAAATAGTTTACCTAAACAAAACGAAGAGCACTTTCAGAGAGCAACAATGCTCACCTTTCCGAATAATAAAACAAATTTAAAACCAATTATTAGGCGGTAAAAAATATATTTATTGGTAATGTGCCCTGGTAGATATTTTTTTTAAACTCTTCCGCAAAAAAACAGATTTGATAGATCTCAGCAACAGCCATTAACATTTTTTTTTTAAGGAAAAAAGAAGATGTCCTAAATCATCATCTCTTGACTGATTGGGTAACTCTACTATTAGTTCATACGTTGATAAGTAAAAATGGACTGAACTATAAAATAATCGACAGCTGGTGTAGTCCGTTATTTTGGACAAGACACTTGTTTTTTAAGGTGTACTGGACTGTTCCTTATGACAACCTAGAATCAGGTTCTTGGGGGCCCAGAAGAGTGGTTAAGATTGTGAATTTATTTATTATGTAAGCTCTAAATGTACTTTTTATCAATAAATAGATAAAAAAAATAATTAATCGCTGTTTTAACATCAAAACACTATTTTTGACAGCTAGCTAAACTTCGGCTTCTTTGAGGACTATCATGACTAAGTAGGATTAAAACAAAAGACTGAGAGACTGCAGAGCCAAGCAGGAAATGACATGTTTTTTTCGGTGGGGGTGGGGCATCAACAAGTGAAAAAAGAGCGATTATTTCAAAAATATTTGACATTACAGCAAAATGCTTAAATATCTTGAAATTTCGGGTGAGACAAAGGAGGCAAGCCCCCCCCCCAGCCTAACTTCTACGTTCACTTTTAAGCGTAACAGGAGATTAAACATTTGTTAGGCGCTACTAAGCCTATACTATACAGCACTACATATGTAAGAGAGGCGTTATAACCTAGAACTGATGAAATCATCAAGGGATCAAAAGGAATCCACAAGGGGCTCAGGTAAGCTCTCTTCAGTGTAAGGTAAATTGAGAGAAAAAAAAAGGAAAATGGACAGATAACCGGTCAACCCAGTCACTGTTCTTATCTTTCACGTAAGAGAGTGGTTCCTCAAATTGCCAACTCTTCATTTTCCTTTTTGTTTAGTTTATTTCCTTTCTGTTTAGTTAAAGATTCGGTTTTTCCATTTTCTTTTTTTAAATTTAATTTAGCTGTTTCCTTTACTACAGCTTATTCATATCTGATTTACTTTTCCGCTTTGTAAAGTTTTTTGTGCTTTCATTTCTCGTCACGCGCTAATGACGACTTAGTCGAGCTCTTGCCGAAACAGCTGCACTTTTATATTACTGAGATTTTCCAGTCCTCTTCTCCAGGGTTCCCATTTAATACCTCTCTAGTGCAGTCTTAGTGTTTGGTAAATATGCTACCCACAATCGAAATAAATTTACATCAAAATAAACTAGCACCCCCTCCCCCCAGTCGAAAAAAAACACATGTATAGTTCAGAAAATTTTGCTTTGGAGTGTCACTTACCCATTTTCCCTTTATAAAATTCCCCTTCTTTCAACAAAACTTAATGCCAGCTTAAGGAGAAAGAAAAATGGAATTGAAAAAGAGAATACAAAATATGCCACAGAAAAAAGTCACCTAACTAAAGAAACCAGGCTTCTCAGTTATCATTACAGGCAATTTACACTTACCTAAAATGATTTCAGGGGCCCTATAATATCTTGACTGCAGATAGGTATTGCACACTGCCTTGCTCACATGAGAAGCACTTCCAAAGTCAATTACTTTCACTCTGTAAGGTTGTCGAACTGGATCTACAAGCATTATATTCTCCGGCTTCAAATCAGCATGGATGAGCCCCAGTTGCTAAAATGAATATTAGCCCTTGCTAAAAATGCTCAATCTGAGTATTGTGCCCAAACTCTATGTATAATAATAAGCAGTTGTACTGTGAAGCAAATGGAGGGAAAGCTAAGCGGTAGCAAAAGATTCTAGGCCAGAAAACAGTTTTATAGCCTATCATTTAGGGGTAAGCTAAGGGTGGGCTCCTAAGCTAAATCTAATCTACTCCAGAGTAGATTTAATGCTAAGAAGGCTAGGTCGCTTAGACTAGGAATAAATGAAGAGGGGATGTAGGGTAACGAGAAGATCGATCAAGTGGATAGATTCAGTTATCTAGGTAGTATTATTAGTGAAGATGGTAGAAGTAGTGAATATGTGAAAGTAGAATAGCCAAGACCCAAAGTATTTTTCCGTATTTGAGAGCAGTTTGGAAGAATAGGAGGATAAGTCTGGGGACCAAGATTAGAGCACTGGAAAATACAGTAATGACATTGGTCAAGTTTGGTTCCAAAATGAATGTACTTGGACGAGCAGAGGAAATATAAATGTTTTGCAGAGGAATTGTCTACGGGTAGTTTTATAAACCCGCTTGAATAACCATATATCAACTAACTCGATATAGATAAACCCAGTTCGATCTCACTTTCAAGAGCTATGATGAAAGAAAGGTTGGGATGGCTAGGACACGTTCTACGGATGTAGTATGGCAGATTGCTAAAGATTTAGATTTTTGGCCATTCATCTGGGACCACACGAAAAGCAAATCGTCTCCAAATGGGGTAAAAAGAGACCAAAGGTAATTTAAAATTCGTGGGAGGGGGGTGAAAAATGAAGCTCTGAATATATGGGAGCAAAGGAGGAGCTTACACATATGTGTTGGCCACAGACGGCTTTGTGCTGCAGTGAGTCGTTATTAGGAGTAGTAGTAGTACTTTTGAGAAGCTCATCACAGCTCTCACGAGAACATCAACAAATATCTACTATGCAACATGTTGGGAGGTAGGCTGTACACTTAAATTTCAACCTGAAATAATCTATGGCGATAAGACTTAATCAGAAAACTGTTCTCGTTCTACAGTTTAAAACCATTACCTTACATTTAACCATTAAACCTCTGGAACAGGAAAGAGTTACTCTAAGTTAATTATTAAACGCAACATAAGCTGATTCTTTTATGTAAACAAAAGTGACTGAATAATAATAAAAAAAACTTCGAGTGTTTCTAAAAAAAAAAAAATATATAGTCAGTTTACAGAAACCTGTTTTTCACTTTGCCATAAAAAAAAATATCGTATTTTCATATGTCTACAATAATACTTCATTGACAAAAGTATATGATCAAGCAGCTTCAACGGTACAGTTTGTTGATATTAGCAAGATAGTGTACTTGATTCTACTCGTAATTTATTCAAACTATTTTGTATTGAACTACAAAATGTCAGAGCGACACCTGCGAGTGAGAATGGGAAAGAAAGAAAGAGACTTATATACTCCTCTAACTCACCACGCAAAGCTTTTGCTGCAGCCACCTCCCAAGAAATACTTTAATTTTTCTTTATATTTTAATAATAGCTTTTTCTTAAATATCCAATCTTTCTGTTGCCTATTGGTGGCGATAGACATGTATGACCTGTGCAGCCGCACAGGGCCCGCATCTCAGTGTAGGCACAACCTAAAAATAACAAGGCTGCGCCAATGCTCTGCTATCTCAGTGCAGCATACAAACACTGCGAAGAATGATCCCTCGTACTGCATGGCAAAAACTTACCCTGAAAACACACTTGAGACCAGAAAAACACTCAGCCAATAAAACTGAATTAAATGAATGACACAAATGGAATTCACCGGTTTGTAGTTATAACCATTGGGGCCCCGCAAATTGATATTGGTTTCAAGAGATTACTTGCTTGTACTTGCAGCATGACCAGGCGCTTCCGTCACACCCGGCATCCGAACGAAGCTTTTGATTGAAGGCCTGCCATGATGTTGGTTTTGTTCCAATTCTTTGGCAAATTTTAGCCATTACTTGTGCCATTTGTGACCGAATATATGGAAGCCTTCAACGGGTTCCAGATCTTAGCTAAGGAGAAATAACCTTATGGGCTTTAAGTATGACTTAATTTCTACTTTACCCTGATCCTTTTGTTATTCTACTTTCAACATATGTTGTATAACATGCATCCTTATTCATAAAGCATCCCTAATACAAGATAAGAAATTTAGGCTTTTTATGTGGAGTATAGTGACTTTGGATTTACCTTGTATCAATACATGTTTAATTTAGAGAAAAGAGGCTACTTTCCTATAATTCCATGGTAAAAAAGTGTGCTTTAACTTCATTAATTTGTATCTGTTATGTATTCTTGTAAGCCAACTATACCACTCCTCATTTCTGAACAAAGATCCCGCCTTTTAAAAAGCCTTCTACGTCAAGTTACATTAATTTTAATGAGATAATTAATAATAACTAATTTAGTTAATATTTAATAATGATTACATGAATAGAATCCTTATTTTCTTCTGATGTAAAAATGTCACTTTCATTACTTAGTTTTTATGTATTCCCAACAAAATATAATGGGTGGTCAACTCCATCTATGTTGTTTCCAACAAGACTTGATCAACAGCCACAGCTATGGTCTAGTCTAGTGGGTCCGTGCTCGGTCGGATCTTGGCGAGAAAATGCTGTATTATTGTCAACTGCATCCATAACCTCTGTGTATCCAGCGGAATATCGGTCGAAGATGGCAGGTACTAGGATCTGGGATTTTTTTTATTAAATCAATTAATTGTATAATTAATGAAAATAAAATAATTAATTTAAGAAAAAAAATTTAACTCTATTTGATTGGTTCTCCTGTATCCAAATCTAAGCCATTAAAAAGAACGATAAATTTTTAGTCACAATATTCGTCATAAGTAGCTCCTCTGTTTCTCTATGGTTGCATATAACTTACCTTTAACTTTAATAACGCCGTAAGCACTTGCTGCATAATCGGGCGAATATATTTTAAAGGCAGAGGCTGGAATTTGTTTTGCTTTAAGAAGTCATATAAGTTCTGTTCCAGCATCTCAAAGACCAAACACGTGTGATTTCTGTGTTGAAAACATTCAAATGCCCGAATGAAATTGTACTCGTCAGCATTCTCCTGACTTAGTCTTGACAAAATGTTCACCTAAAACGGATTCATAGCAGAATCAGACAAGGAAAATTAAATAATTGCGTTACCTAAAAAAAGCGAAAAAGAACTGAAATACAAGATTTTTAAATTCTTATTACTTTCCCATTTTGACGATTAATTAATGTATTAAAAGCACAGAGGCCCAACCCTTAGGGAGGGGAAATAGATATCAAAAGAGTTTTTTCTTCTTTATTTCTTTAACTTTTAAAAGTGGGTTCCTTCGCATCCAATTCATGGGAGATGACTAACCCCCCTCTCTCCGTCTCCTGTTATATTAGTTACATTCTTATTTCCGAAGTTCCACTCGGTAGTCTTAGCAAATCTTAACAAAGAAATATAACAAAACAAAATAAAAACAAAGGCATAATTGAACAAAAGAGAATTAAAAGATAAAATTAAAGTAACAACTGATTTATTCTTAGGCTAAATATATTCTGATTCTGAAAATGTCATATGTCAATAAGCCGTTAGCTCATCCGTTCTCCTGGATATATATGTAACCTTGTCTAATGATAATTAAGCATTTTCAAAAATGGAAAAACAATACTGTGAAGTAAAATCATTCTCTATTTCGATTCTCATCTTCTCAATACTCACTGACAATGCTGCTTAAATACCTTGTTAACAACTACTTACATTCTAAGATAGTCTAATAACATAAGAAGAAGTAGTGAAGTAATTTATGCGTAACAAAGCCAATTGGAAAATAATTAGTAGTAAACCAAAACCATTGCTTGCAAGGGTGCACAGCTAAACACAATAAATAAAAAGAAAGTAAAAGGTAAATAAAAATGAACAATAAAAATGCAATTTTCGACAAAAATGAATAAACCTTATTTAAAAAAAAACAAAAAACACAAAAGGTTCAAAAAACACAAATAATTTCTTTAACCACACTGCTTTTCCATTTAAAGAATTTAACTGAGAGAAAAACGGGTATAATTTAAATAAAACAGTGGAGAAAAAAAGAACAAACTTTGAATAATAAAAATCCGAATATTTTGACTCCACCTCCGAAAGATTTTGTCAACGGAAAAACATTTTTAAGTTAAATCAAATTAAACGCAACATATAAAGAAAAACATAAAAAAACTTACAAATTAATAATTATATATATATATATATATATATATATATATATATATATATATATATATATATATATATATATATATATAATATATATATAAATATATATATATATATATATATATATATATATATATATATATATATATATATATATATATATATATATATATATATATATATATATATATATATATATATATATATATATATATATATATATATATATATATATATATATATATATATATATATTATCATTTCGCATTTGACCTGTGAACATCTATTGATATTCAAGCCGGATTAAATTTGGAATAAATTACAGTGAATTGCAGTGACCGTCAGTTTCAAAATAAGTGAAATAATAAATTGATATTTACAGACTTTTTTACCATTTGGATATATTTACTCACTCATATAAGGTCATCTATTATTTTACTATCTTTTTAATTTAGTTTGATATTCTGATTATAATTCACAAGGGCCGCAAGGGCCGTTGTACCTGCCGGGAGTGTTACTCCGTTAAACTGCGGGGATCTGGTAGCAGAAAACTACGCTTCCTTTGCTTATTGGCATCTAGTTCTTACGATATGTACAGTGAATAATGAAAAATGGACTTGTTGTGTTGCCTGTTTCAATTTTTTTGCAGTTTAACCGTGATTATGGAGTTAATGAAAACGAAATACTAAAGTTTGTAAAGCAGTTTTTTCTGGACATGCCGATTGTAATCGAAGCTAAAAAAAACTCCTCTACGATGCGGCTGTACCTGGGACTGAGCTTCCGAGAAGACAAGGGCCGAAGGCTTTGGAAAGCCATCTGAAGCATCTGAAGGATATGTTAAGTATGTTCGAGAAATGTCACGATGATGACATATACCTACCAATGTTTGCAATTCATTCTCCAAATAGTGAACCTGTTATCCCTCTTTTGGATTATTTGATTTTGAGTGCAAAATTAAACAGAACGGAATACTTCCCAAAGAGTGTTTCAAGTAAGCTTGATTAATATGATAATAATTTTCCACCACTGCCTGCCCGTGCGACGCCGTCAACTGACTCTCACACCACTGTTGTTGTCTCTAAAGTGCCACAAACACTAAATGACCCGATAAAACGCAAAGAAGTGCTCGATAAAGTGAGCTGTCATGATGCAGTTACCATGCTGAGTTTGCGAGATGACAAATGGATAATCAATGTTAAAAACTCTGCCGCTGAAGAATGCAAAAACTCCATTTCAGTGATTTCAGCAGACTCTCCATCCCAGGTGATTACTAAACGGATTTTTAAGATAGTCAGAGGACTATTAAAGGAATTAAACTTCCCATTTTTTCAAGGATATCCAGGTATGGTGGAAGCTATGCGGCTTGGTGACACTGGTACGGTTAAGCTTGAGTTTTGTGACTCCATGTCAAAACCCAAGGCTATGCAAAATGGTGTCAAACTTGGATATGAATATTTATCTGTGAAAGAATATCTGTCGGCACCACAGTGCTGTCTAAAATGCCGTTCGCCAGACCATAGAGTAGCTCATTGTGTAAGTTTGGTTGCGAAGTGTGCAAGCTGTGCGGGCCCTCATATTTCCACCAAGGATTCTCCCTGCCAGCTTGATGCAAGCTGTGCCAATTGTGGTGAAAATCATGCCTCCTTTAGTCTTCGATGCAAAGTGCTGAGATATATCATTGCCAAGAAGAAATGATTGTGCCTGTTTTGATTGTTTTGCTTAATATAAATGGTAGACTAATCGTTTAAAGGACCATATGATTGATGAATTGTGTGACCAGTTTGACATAGTATGCCTTCAAGAACACCTCCTGACTTCTACTAGTATTAACGTGTTAAAAAGAAGTTGTAATCATTCCGTTTTTTACAAATAATGCTGAGGTCACTTTTGGTAGACCTTCTGGAGGTCTCGAGTGCATTGTTAAGAATAACCTGAGTTTTCTCTCTCCAGTGTGTTTTCAGTGATAAATTCATCCTTGCGGTTCGGTTTGGTAATACTGTGCTGATAAATGTGTATCTCCCGTGCAACAAAAAACTATACCCGCTTTAAACGCGTATATGAAAGCCTCGGCAAATCTTAAGGCTATTCTTGCGTCTGTTGTATCGACTGGTTATGATTTCATAGTGGTTGCTGACTTCAACACAGATATTACAAGTCAGTAAGTTAGATCCGATATAGTCCTTGATGCTTTTTCTGCTTATAAAATAGTCGAGAAAAGTGTTGATTATTCATATATTCACCAATCTGGAAGTTTGTCTAATATCGACCATGCAGTTTCCCCGCCAAATATTAATGTATCGACTTTTCTTGTTCATGAAGACTATCGTGATATTGACCACCTCCTGATTTCGTTCTTTGCTTCACTAGTCGCTTCCCATTCTACTAGACCATTTACACAAAGTTCTAAGTGGTTTTTCAGGAATAACTGGAGTAGTATAACTAGAATAACTGGAGAATAACTGGAGTAGTAATATATAGTAGAATAACTATATATTACTACGTTGTCCGCGTTATTGGGTTCTATAAAAGTTCCTTACCATTTGCTTCAAGTTACTGACCGTTTCTCAAATGATTAGCAGTCTCTAAATGAATATTATGATAAAATAATTTGGTGCTTAAAACAAGCAGAGGCGACTGCTGTTCCTCTAGAAAAGATTAAAGTTAAAACTAGAAAACCAGAATGGGTTTTGGACCCAGAATTAAAATTGTAAAGAATAAAGCTAAGTTTTGGCTACAAATATGGGTGTCTTGCGGTCGGCCAAATCGAAGAGTTGTCTTCGATCTGAAGCAAAGTACCACGCGTGCTTATAAAAAATGTTTACGGCAGTCTAGGGTATCTGATTTTGATTGTCCTACTTCGGGAAAGGATTGGTTGCATGTTATAAATTTAATTAAGCACATTTGTGATTTTTCTGAGAGTTCTATAGCAGTTCATACTTGGAAATTATATTATAATTATATCTTCCGCAAGGTGACCCGGGAAGTTGAAAAGATTTTCAGTAACTGTCTTGGGTCATGTTTGCCTAATCATATTTCTCAGAGTAATGTATTATCAGTTTATACTGTTGATATTGGTCAGAGCTATTAAGAACATGCAATCTAGCTCTGTTGATCAAGACGGAATTTCGTCTTATCATCTAAAAGTAGTTTGCCCAACTTAGATAGATCACCTTCAGCTACTGTTTCAGATGTGTTTATCTACTTCTATGGTTCCCGACAGTCTTCTCAGTGGCACAGTCACCTCGGTTTTGAAGCGTGGAAAAATTTCGTCAGAGCGTAGTTCTTACCGACCAATTACTGTTTCGTGTAAACTTAGCTAAATTTTTGAATATATTCTTCTCCCTTTCATTTCAGAAAATATTAATTTTGGTGAAAACCAGTTTGGCTTTCAAAAAAGGCTGGGATGTCAGCACGCTCATTACGTTCTAGCTTCTCTCCTGTTGCTATCTGTTAATGATAAATCTCCCCTTCATATCTGTGCTCTTGATCTTTCGAAATCTTTTATATGTATAATCCACTCATATGCACTTTGTTCATTTTTTTCGAACAATATTAACCTTTCTATTGTTGTTTTGTTACAGTACTGGTATTCGAACTCTTTTATTCGGTTAAAATGAAATGGAGTAGTTTCTGATTCAAAGGTGTTTCTTCGGCGTGGGGTCCGTCAAGGTGGTGTGCTTTCTCCAACTATTTTTCAGTTATGTATTGCTCCTATCCTTTCATCCTTGCTTTCAACTTTCATTTCTGATGGAATTGATGTCTCGTATCTTGCTTATGCGGACGATATTCTCCTTGTCAGTCGTTCTAGGGCTGGGCTCTCACATTCTGTCACCTGGATCTCAGACCAGTTCAGACAGATTGGGCTTATGTTGAACATTGATAAGTGCGAATATACTTCATTTAATTCTAGTGCTAGTCTCCCTCTTAACAGTGGTTTTTTCTCTATTCCCTGTGTCTCTTCTCTTCGGTGGCTTGGTCTTCACAGTACTAATAACCTCAAAACACTTCGGGCTCTGACAGTTTCTAATGCCAAAAAAAAATCAGATCGGATATTTAAAAATTGTTGCAAATAGAGGGAGGTACAATAGAACAGCGCTTGGGAAATTATATTCTTCATTTTGCGATCATTCTATTCTTTTTTTTATCTGGTTTTCTTCCAATTCTGAAGCCTAAAGATCTGAATTCTATCTGGACTTATTATTTTTAATTTTCTCGGTACCTTTTGTGCCTCCCTCCGTGGTTCCGGAACCGGCATCTAATATCGCGATTCGGCCTCCCTGATTTACGGGAAAAAGTTACTGCGTTTGCGGGAAAGCTGTCGTTATCTGCAGGTCTTACTGCGCACCATAATTTACGTCGTTTTATGTAAATAATTGTTCAGTGTGCGATTTTTTTTTTTTTTTTTTTTTTTTTTTTTTTTTGTGTTCTCGATGTACTCCGCTTCTTTTTTTATAGTGGATAATAAATAGATTATTATTATTACATTAATGAAAACTGACGAATAAGCATTAAAACATAGAATTATGTTGCAAAGTATAGTATATGTATTCACAATCTTGCACTGCATTATCACTGCACTATTTAATATCTTAAAGGAGATCTTATTATATTTTTATTACTCATCAACTAACAAAATTAAATTTCACCACAAAACCTATCTACATTTTTCTGGACAGCATTATTAACCTCATCACAATGAAAGCTAAAAAAACAACAGTTAAACTGATATATTTTCTTCAATTTCTCCTGGGAAAAGTTTTCGACAATCCCTACAATTATTCCCAATATATTAACCAATCATAACTATATAATTAAAGAATCTTATATAATAACAATACGATTATAATTAGTTGCTAATTTAAAATTATATTAATTAAATTATTACTATTTTATTATTCCCCATTCGCTGTGTACTGACATCTCGTTGATAGAGCTAAGTTACAAATGTTTAGGGTCACCATTAACACTTTCAAAGGCAACATCTACAGGATTTCTTATTGATAGTTTTCCTATCTAAGCAGAAAGAAACTGACATTTCATTTTAAGTTTTAGACTAATTTTGTCAAATTTGGTTAAAGGCCGGTTTTGATGTTAACAATTATTATTTTTCCTTTTTACACAATTTAATAACTAAAATAGATTTAAATCATTTTAGACATTTGAATCATAGAAATTTGCTAGGTTAATCGGATTTTTCTTAATTAACATGATATAATAACGTAATGCAACTTAACTATAATATTTATGGCATTGGCATGATCTGTTTTTACTCAGTGTCCTTAAGAAGAGTGTCATAAATTTGTCTCTTTGTGCATTCTAGTGTATTTGGTTAATTCTGTAATGTTTAGCTTAATGAATTTATTTGTTATTGTGGTACAACCCAATACCCAGGGGTCCAACTCTTGTTTATTGTCTTTTTATGTATTGTTGTTCACTGGCTATTTGTAACGAGATAAGCCTACGGCTTAGTCTGTTGTTGTTTTTTTTTATATACAACATAATAAAAATAAAATAATACAAACATATTATAAAACAATGCGTACTTAATAAAGTAACAAGCTCTTACCCAAATGGATCTTGCCAAGCATAAGAAGTACGATTCTTGAATTTTTTTACTATGATGATTTCATTAGTTTAAATTTTCCAGGTCTTAAAAACTTGACCAAATGGCGACAGTCCAGAAACTCGGTTATTTAATATTACACATGCTTAAATAATCCCCCTTCCTCATACCAAAATTATTATGCGACATATCGGTTCACAGATTCTACCATTGATTGCGGCGTCTCATCATCACATGCACATACAATAGATTTTAACCGTGAGAGGGGGGGGGTGGGCGGAGATGAGTCAAATCAGCAAATTATGCAACAAATTATAGAACATCATAGAAAAAACTTAAAAAAGGTGGATATTTTGATGGACTAGGGCCTGATTAATTCTTACCTCAATTTGACCTTATTCTTACCTCAATTTGACCTTGTTCTTACCTCAATTTGACCTTGTTCTTACCTCAATTTGACCTTGCCTGGCATAAGAAGGGTGATTCTTGAGAATTTTGATTGCGACAATTTCATTGGTTCCCTTTTTCCAGCACTTAACAACTTGACCAAAAGTCCCGCGGCCCAGAAACTCCAAAACCTCGTACTGATTATTTAACGAGTACAACACCTCATGCTGAACTAATTGATAATCCCCATCAGAACTGGAGCTACCTAGATTCAATATACAAAAGAAATTAATCAAAATGAAATCAACAAAACAATAAAAAATCAGGGGGGGGGGCAAGAGAATTTTACTAAAATCGTTAGAAAAACTAACAAAAAATAAGAAAATTAAAAAAAGAAACCCCACAATACAATAGAAAATTCAGCGGGGAAAATAAAATTTAAGTTGTTAAAAACTGTTTATACATATAATTCTACCAAAAATATGATAAAAAATATGACTCGGCTTGACAGTAACCGAAACCCTAAAAAACGAAATTTTAACATCAATAGATATATCAAAGAGTTAGTATTTTGTGCTGATTCCAAATAGATAAGATTAAGTAAGTTTACTGATATCCATCAAAAGCTATAAGCCTGAGAAAATTTACCTGATTTTCGAAAAAGGAATCTTAATGAAAATCGAACCAATGGTCCTAGAATAACGAGAGAGGGATAATTCTAACCAAAATTATAGTTTTAGTGTCTTTTAAGTGACCAAACATATTGGAGAGCAACTATCAACCTCCCAGACCCCTTTGTTCCCAAAGTAGTCCGATCAAAACTTTGAGACAACCATTTTGTTCAGTATGGTTGAAAAGTCCAATAACTATACCTCTGGAGATAACACGATTCCCACAGTCCCTAGGGGAAGGGCTGTAAGTTGTGAAATTCGCCCATGGTTTAGGTCTAGTATTTCTTATTGGGAAGTATACAGGCATTTTTAGCGGAAAGGGTGGGGATTTCCCACGGTGATAATTTTCTATGGGAAGGGCGGTTTCCGGGGCTGGACTTTCCAAGGAAAATTTTACACTTGGGAATTTGCCAGAATTCCTATATGAAATTCTTTCTATTTGTCTGACTTTCTCTTTGCCGACCCAATTTTACATGTGGATATGTTCCGGGGGAAACTTTCAGTGGCACGGGAATTGTCTGGAGGATTTTTGCATGGGGGGGGGATATTTTCCGCGGGAGAAATTCTCCTTGGAGGAATATTTTGCAGGAAAAACCTTCTTTGAGGGGGGGGGGGGTATCCGGGAAAAAATTTCCACTAAGGGAGATTTCCGGTATGATTTGAAAAAAGATCAGAAATTGAAGTTTTTTTTTTCAAATGAAAGCATTGTAAGGAGAATTTTTCAAGCGGAATCGTCCGCAAGAAATTTTCCTTGGGAAATATAAGCGAGGATGGAATTGTCCAGGGGGATTTGCGTGGAAGGAACTCTCCAAGGAGGATTTTTTTGGGGGAGGGTAGTTTCAACGGAGGGGGAGCTGGATTTCCGGACATGACTGGAAAAACGATCAGAAATTAATTATAAAAAAACAAGTTTCTTTCAACAGAAAGTAAGGAGCAACATTAACACCTAAAACGAACAGAAATTATTCCGTATACGAGGGGGGTTGCCCCCTCCTAAATATTTTGCTCTTAACGCTAAAGAATGACTTTTTGTCCCAATTCTTTAAGAAAAACTCCTGAAACACAAAGCCTGTTTAATTAGAATATGATACTTCTTAAAGTGCTAAAAAATTTTCGCGCAACGAGTGAGGTATTAAGGAGGGGGCAACCCCCTCACATAGGGAACCATTTCTGTTCATCTTAAGTTTTAATGTTGCTCCTTACTTTCAGTTGAAAAAACTTATTTTTTTATTTAATCACCATCAGAATTGAAGTAAAATTAAGCAAAAATAAAATGAAAAGAATAACTGAGAAGAGCACCAAGAAAAATAGAAATTTTTAATAATTAGCATAAATAAAAATAGCAAACAGCACTCAATTTTAATAGATATTTGAAAAATTATTGATAATAATCATTTTTACTAGAAAAACTAAAATACAAAGGGTTATACATAATCGATAGTCTGATTAAATTTGATGAAATTATATATAGAAAAATGCTTATGACTTTCGTGACTTAACTAATCTTTAAAATTTTAATGATTATTAAATTCTAAATGTCTAAGAGCATAAATTTCAATGTTTTAACTAAAATTAAACTCAATGGTTATACAAAATTTAAATGACATTTTTAATTCTCTAATTAAGTTTGAATATTCCGGTTATTTCGGGGGTTATATAAAAATTTTAAAGAGAGAAAAATTCAAATTCAGAAAGAAAATGTCCAATTTTTGGACACACAGAGACCAAGAACGGCAAGAGGGGTAGAAAAAGTAGAGAAGAGCTAGGGTAGAGAAGTAGAGTAGAGTAGAGAAGTAGAGGAGAGCTAATATGGAGACCTTTGAGAGAAAGCACCGAGAGTATAAGAAAAAAAAATACAGGATGAGATACAGCAAATCAAAAAAGATAGTCAAGCCAATGAAATAATTCATCAGGATCGTATGGATAAAATTGAAAAAGATAGTCAAGCTAATAGAATATATCATCAGGCTCGTATGGATAAAATTGAAAAAGATAGACAAGCCAATGAAATATATCATCAGACTCGTATGAAAACCCTTACTAAAGCTTGCGAAGCCCGTAAGGGAATTTCAATGAGTGAGAGATTATCAGACATTAAATGTTAAGACGGAAAAATACACAACTTCGTTGACAAGGCGGGGAGGTGGAGCAACCCATAAAAAAAAATGTGGGGCTAAGCCACCCTGTCGAAAAAAACGAAATGTTTATGTCAAATGTTATGACTTCAGAACACTTATACCGAATATGAGACGCTGACAAGTACATATCAAGGTGAAACAAACAAGGTGAAACAGTACATATCAAAGTGAAAACCAAATGTGGGAATCCAATTCCCATTTGACGGAGATTTATTTAATACTACGACAAAAGAAAAGAAAAAAGAGGAGAAAAGAAATATTAAACGCAAATACAATAAAGAGATGCAGTCAAAGATGGTGGACACTGGAGTCCAATTCAAATTGAATGACGATTTAATTTGCACGATTGAAAAATTTCAGAAAAGTAGAAATCAAAAGATAAATGCAAAAAAAGATACAAAATGTGTGGATTCAGCCTGCAGTGGCGGAAAATAAAAAATTAGGAAAATTACGAGACGAAAAAAGAGCTCATTGGGGACAAAGAGGTCTAAGACCCAGTAGGAAAATTACAAAACTATAGTAACACGAAAAAACTTAGGAGGGAGAAGGCCCTTGACCTGTTAAGAGAAACTACAGATAAACATGAACCAGAATCGACTGGACTGCGACCGGTTACGGAAAGATTGGGAGATACTGAATTCCGGATTGGATTGAAGAAATTTGGGAAGGAATCTGAGACTGGTCTTATCAACTCAAAGGAGATTTGTATCTTCTATGAGGGGGAGGAATCCTTTGGGGAAGAGGCGAAAGATTGCCATTTCCCTCCATGTATAACTGGTGGGTAAGTTGTGATTCCTTTACCGAGGCCTTGCCTTTCCAGTCTTCAATTTCAGCTTCAGTTAGTATCAACACCTATTCTTCATTTGATTATCTCCCAGGGGAGGGGGCCCAGAATGAACTGATTAATGATTCGCTCAAACTTTTAGCTGTTTTCCCGGTACCCCTATCGTTTTCACTAGCCATTGTATTTTCGGCCATACATGATTTCAAATTATACCAAGGGGCAACTCGCGTTTTAATTGAGACGTGGTGTTGTTTCCACCAATGGAGATTCAGAAGCTAGTTAAGGCAATTTTTCTTGATGGCTGGCATCATCAAATGTGGCAGAATCTGATTCTATGCTTCTCCTAAGTGTAAATTCCGTGAGAGCGAGAAAATCTTTATTTAATCATGCTAAGCACGATTAGGTTCCACAAATCGCGTGGATTCTCTCTTCTTCGAAATCCCAAGCTGTATGAAGAGGGCTGTACTAACAATAGCTTTGGTTGGTTGGACAGAGATACAGAAGGGCAATGGAACTAAGCCAAGCGGATGGTATAATCACGGATCCATAAGCCAACGGGTAGCTGCAGTGGAGAGGTACAAAGAAGAAAGAGGAGAAGATAAATAAGCCTGGTGATTATGAATTTGGTGTTCTTTATTTTATGTTTTTTTTATGCTCTGACCTATGGCGTGGTGGCGGTCATTTTTTCTAAGGAGGGAGGTGTTGGGACCTTTGGCCCTGTTTATCAGAGAAATCCCTTTCTCGTAAATTTATCTTATGTTATATTCAATTGTAATGTTTAAATCTTGAACCAGGCTGTTACTACGAGACGTCCTGAAAGAATTCGATAATTAATCATTGCCTGGCAATACCACCAGCGATGACTCATACAGCTTAAATTTACAGCCCGAAAAGCTTCAAAGGATACTGGGACTTTAATTTGATTCGGCCATTCATTGCCTTTGGTCAGAGGTGCGTGCACGGAGGCACATCGAAAAGTGTTTTGATTAATTGTAAGAGTTTTAGTTTTTAGTTCTTGTATAGAGTTCAAAGTGAAAAGTAAGATTTTTTTTATTTTACACCCTTGACTTTCTTGATTAGCCGAGATAGAGTCTGGAGCCTAGAGAGAGGCTGAGATTGGATTGACATGGTATAAGAAGCGAATCCTATACTTAGCAACAGATCTTTCCTCGAGGGAAAGAAAGGAGGAAGGGCTTAATCTTTATGGTGCCCGGGGCCAAATAGTGTGGCACTTTTATACCACGGGGAAAGTATACTTGTCAAAGAACCCTGACGGTTGTGAAAACCGCCAGAGACGGGACAAGTAGAAATCCGTGGCGCATGGGAGTTACCCTGATTTTGGAGTACCGCCAGGTTACTCTAATAGAATTAGAGAGATTCCCCAAAAGTGGTGCAGGGCTTACAATATTCCTCCATCCCCTATCTGTAAAGAATGTCCTAGCTATCACATCCATTTATCATGACGATCTCTTTGATTCTGGATAGAATTATATAGTTCACCTTTTAGAATTCTTCATTTGGATAAGTTTCTACCCCACCCTCCCAGAAAATTCCTTTGAATTACCTTACTATTGCAGCACGATCAGGCGTTTTCCGCCTCACCCAGTACATGAGATTCAGATGTTACGTGGCCATTTGGTGTCTTATCTTATACTAGCATATTTGTAATAAGGTAATCAGCACTACCCAGAAATATTGTCTGCGAGGAAGAGGGCTACAACCAAAGAATATTGGCTGTGAGTGGGGTTGAAGGGAGGGATAATAAATTGAATTGCATTTTTCATCTATATTATTTCTATTTTCTCTATCTACTCCTTTTTATTGTTATGCTAAATTTATCGAGCAAAATAAGAACAAAAGTTTTAACTACCTTTCCCAAAATGCAAAATAGGGCTATAAAACAACAAAATGTCCTGCTTTTCTTTATTACTTGCCAATTTTTTTACTAGCACACATTATTCCGGGGGGGGGGGGGGCTTAAGCCAACTAAGCCTACAATTTCCTTATAACACACTTGATTTCTAATTTATTCAAGATAGCCTCTGAAAGTGAAATGAATTTATTTTTAACTTAAGCAAAATAAGATATAGCTTGCCTTGGGGTGCAACTGGTTTACTATGAGAAGCCATTCCGCTGGAACCTGTCTGATAGACAACTGAATTTGTCGAAGGAGCTTCGGCGCTAAAGTCAGCCTCTTCTGGATGCTTTCTCTAAAATAAAAAAAAACAAGGAAGTAATAAAATTTAACATAAGAGCTATTCAAAACTCAAACTTTGGTTTTTTTTTTCAAAATTTGGCTTTAGGTTTCTCTTCGCTTGGTATATTCGTAAAGAAATTCCTTAAAAATTAACACTGATTCAGAAAAGAAAAAAAAAAAAAAAAAAAAAAAAAAAACATCCATTGAACACCAAGTACATAGGACTATTTTTAGAAGTCAACGAGACAAGCTGCACACTAGAATATAAAAAAATCACTTATATATCGGTACATAATCATTATAATGAAAGTAAAATTGTTAGTGGTAAGGAAATATAAGCAGTCTGAATAATAAAAGAAAGAACTTTTATAATATTATATACATGAAGCAGATTTTTCTGGCAATTCTGAATATCTAAAATTTAACATTACCAATAAAAAAAAAAAAAATAGCAGGAGAAATTTCCATTATTATAAGAAAAAAGGGAACATACACAAAAAAATTAATTAATGAAAAACCTGACTTTAAAAATATGGAATTTCACATTTTCTTTCATTTTAGTATTCGATTTTTTTTTGCTTTTAGAAAAACATTTAAATTTATTTTCTTTTTAATGAAAAGCGTTTACAAAGAAATCTAAATTTCATTTAACCCTTTTTTCTAGCGTATTACAGTAAAAATGTAAGTTTATCAGTAAGTACATTCTCCAACCATGACCCTGATCAATATGTAATCAGATACCCCCTTAAAAGAAATATACAATCCAGAACCAACCAACCCTACCACCTCCCTGTGTGTAAATGTGCATTCATAGGCTGCGTTATATCTGGTTCATCGGGCTTTTTTCTCTTTTCGTTGGGAGGTGAATTTTCTTAACCATAGATCCAATCACTCTTTTTTTAGCCCTGGGTAGGGCCAGAAATAACTTAATGATACAATACTCGATTTTTTTTTAAAGTTATTTTGATATTCTGTCAATGCAGAAACATATATATGCTAGATATTAAGAGCTAAAATCTCGAAACAAGAAAGCAAAACATTTTGTTCATTGTTTCTGGCTACTTAATACGCTATCAAAAATAGTAAATTAAGAAGCATTAGTCCCAGAATTTTTGTATCCTATTATAGGCTAAATCTTATATTCCCGAAAGAAATTAATTTGAGACCCATTCACAATGAGATATTACTAATACTGAAATTGAGCAATCACTAATTTGAGCCAATCAAATTTTTCGTTGAGTTTTCTGATTGGCTGAAAATTTCTATGACAAATTCTGATTGACTTAAACTAAGTCTAGCTAAATCTCGATATCAGTAAAATCTTAGTGTGAATGGAGCATTAGTCAACAATCCCGTGAGCAGGCATGCAAAAAGTACCATAACAAAGTAGCATGCTACTTAGCAATCTTCAAATTTGTCGGCAAATTTTGTCTGAAAATACCATTTTTACATATAAAAATACTTTTGCTCAAAGAAAAGCTGTCAAAACACAAGTTGTCCTGCTAAAGTGTCGGCAGTATTTAGAATTTTGTCGAGTTCTGCTACTGGCAGTTTTGGAACATTTTGCATGCCTGTCCCTGAGCGAGAAGTAACAATAAGTCATCAAGGCTATAATTAGTGCATACATTATAGGATAAGTTTATTTTTGCCCGCTTACAACATAAAAAAAAGAATTGTACTAATGTTTTTGAATTGTACTAATGATTATGATTTTTGCACTTACAAAGAAAAGTTTCTGGACTGGACCAGCATTTTTCATCTTTATAGCAGGTTTTTTTTTATATTTACAGTGCATAGAACCTTTTGAGAAGAATTTCAAATGTTTTTCATTGTATAATTCTTGTAAAATAACAGTTTTGTGCAATTTACCTTAGATGCAGTTTTTCTGTAAGAATGAGTAGTTCGAATTGTCGATGTCGGAACAAAGCTAATCTGCTGCTGTTGTCGTTGACACCCTGGCGAATTGGAGCGGGCCGTAGAATAGGTCACATCATCTGGATCTAAAGAAAAGATTATACACATGAAAAAACATATCAACAATATTAAAAGTATAGGGAAGCTGAAAGTCAGGCACGCACAAAGGAAGTTAATTCGGAGGAGGGGGTGGGGGAGATTGAAAAAAAAAAATGGAAAATAGGCAGTTGTTACAGATCATATAACAAATCAGGGGCCGTACCCTAGGCTATAATTACAGTAAAAACCTTTAATAAAAAAGGGGAACAGACCCAAAGACGTCAGGCAGCTATGTACTGCTTGTCCTACATACGTGCCTCTTGTACCCTCATAAAAAAATAGCAAGGACAATTGAAGGCCCTATTCTCATACGTGGTTGAGTCAGGGTTACCATCGGAAAATATCTCAAAGGAGAATATATGCAAAGAAAAGAAGTGCGCTTGGTATTTTTGACTAAATATTATACTATAATCAGCCAAATAATATCTGAGACTTTTCTTTGGAATAATTTTTGACCAGAGCAACTACTATCCAAATAGATTTTGTTTAGTATATTAAATTTAAAAAAAAAAAGTTTTTTCAACTGAAAGTAAGGAGCAACATTAAAACTTGAAACGAAAAGATATTATTACGTATATGAGGGGGTTCACTCACTCTTCAATACCTCGTTCTTTACGCTAAAGTCCGAGTTTTGTTCCAACTCTTTAAGAATGACCCCTGAATCCCAAAGACCGTTTAATTAGAATAAATAATTCTTTTGAAAGTACTAAAAAAAAATTGCGTAACGAGCGAGGTATTGACGAGGGGACGAGCCCCCTCATATACGTAATAATTTCTGTTCGTTTTAAGTTTTAATGTTGCTCCTTACTTTCAGTTGAATTTTTTTTTATTTAATTTTTGATCGTTTTTTATATAGAATGCTGGGAAATCCGGCGCCCCCTTCACAGAAAACTCCCTTCCACCATTGAAATATCCTTCAACGTAACCCCTCCCCTCCCACCAGAAAAAAATCCCCTGAAAACGTCTGTATAGTTCGCAATAACCAATACTATATGTAAACAATGGGCAAAGTTCACAACTTGCAGCCCTTCCCCCGGGAGACTTTGGAGAATTAGATAATACTCAGAGACATAGTTATTAGATTTTTCGACTATGCTGAACAAAATGGACATCTCAAAATTTTGATCGGGTGACTTTGGAAAAAAAATGAGCGTGGAGGGGCCTACTTGCCCTCCAGCTTTTTTGGTCACTTAAAAAGGGTACTAGAGCTTTTAATTTCCATTCGAATGAGCCCTCTCGCTGTATTCCAGGACCAGGAACCCTCTCGCTGTATTCTAGGACCACTGGGTCGATACGATTACCCCTAAAAAAAAAAAAATTAAAACAAACACGCATCCGTGATCTTTCTTCTGGCAAAAAATACAAAATTCCACATTTTTGCAGATAGGAGCTTGAAACCTCTACTGTAGCGTTGTCTGATACGGTGAATCTTATTGTGTGATTTTCATTGAGATTCTATTATTTTTAGGGGGTGTTTCTCCCTTTTTTCGAAAATACGGCCAATTTTCTCAGGCTCGTAAGTTATATAATTTGAATAACTTATATAATTAGCATCAATATCCAATTCTTTTTATGTATCTATTGGTGTAAAAATTCTATTTTCTAGAGTTTCGATTACTAGTGAGCCGGGTCGCTCCTTACTTGCAGTTCGTTATCACGAACTGTTTGACCAAAACGAAATCTACTTGTCAAACCATCACACAGAATCTGTTGACAGGACGCGATTTAGTTCTGCGTTGCCAGCGCGGGGCTTGTGCAAAGCGTAACCCTGCTTTCTAGGGATACATTTCTAAATGTCCCACAAAAAAAAACTGTCCTAATGACCAAAATATTATACATATCATTTACATCTTTTACAGCTATTTAGTGTTCTATCGGGGATGGTTATTTAAGTGTTTGCACTGGTTAAAAACAAAAAGGGCACAAACCCGAACCTTTTGTAGAAGAGAAGAGGGCAGGAGGACAGAGGTTGAAAAGGAGGACATATTCACCGAAAGGAGGACGTCTTGTAACACTGGGTTAAGTAGACATCTTGATAAAAACACTTAAGCTACGAAGAAAATTACGGAAAAGATGTTGTTCAAGGGTTCCTTGAGCCACGATATCGGTTTCAAAGGTTTCCCAGAGTGAAAATGTTTATGAACGACTGCTTTTTACTTTCTTCCCTTCCATAATTATTCGTGAATGGTTGAGAATCCCGAAGCCAAGCTAGAACATGACGCAAAGAAAAACAGAAGTTAATAGCTCTCCTAAGCTAGAAAAAAAAACGAAAAAAAAAAACAAGATTTAGCTAGTGCTAATCTGAGCCAATCATAATTTTTCGTAGAAATTTTCAGCCAATTAGAAAATTCAATGAAAAACCTCATTGGCTAATCTTGCTCGGTATTAGTAAAATCTCAATGTGAATAAGCCTTTAGCCACAAGTCCCTTCTATATTACAGTTTGTTTTCACGAACTGTTTAATACATAAAAAATAAACATAAAACCCAATATTTCCATTCAAACGTGGATAAAAGCCAAGTAGCTGCCAATACATGCCTCTCCCTCTTGGAAATTCCCTGACCAAACTCAAGATTCATCCGTCTCTCATCTTTCCACCTTTTGTGCCAGGGACAATATGATAAAAATTTATGTTACAAACAACGTATTTCTCTGCTATAACAAGGGAGCAATCGCCCCTCAGCGCCTGTATTCAGACTTAATCCAAATAAAGAGATTAGAGATTAACTGTAGCTCAAGGCTGATTAGAAAATTTGGGCCTGAAAATACGCTTTTTAGTCATTAGGTGAGTCATCATCAGTCATCACTTTTTGAGCCTCTCTCTACTTAATGGCCCTCCTCCATAATAGTAGATAGACATAGACATATTCTATTAAACTTACTCTTTTTAGACTAAAAGCACTAATACCGAGGGTTTTCACAAATACGACAAAGTTAAATAACAAATACGACAACAAAAAATGAATAAAACCATATTACTTTTCTTAGGAATTGTTGACCATGTCTGTAAAAAAGGGGACAAAGGAATGCTGGTAGCGAGTCGTACGGCACTTCACTGGGTTGGGCTTGTTTTGTCTCGGGATACAGGATGTAAGGGGGCTAGCGGGGGCTGAATCGTCCTGTGTTTGCTGCTACGGAGCAGGGATTAGCCGAACTGGAAAATCAGTCTCTGACGGCTGTTAAAAAGCGACTCGAGGCCTTTAGCCACAAGTCCCTTCTATATTACAGTTTGTTTTCACGAACTGTTTAATACATAAAAAATAAACATAAAACCCAATATTTCCATTCAAACGTGGATAAAAGCCAAGTAGCTGCCAATACATGCCTCTCCCTCTTGGAAATTCCCTGACCAAACTCAAGATTCATCCGTCTCTCATCTTTCCACCTTTTGTGCCAGGGACAATATGATAAAAATTTATGTTACAAACAACGTATTTCTCTGCTATAACAAGGGAGCAATCGCCCCTCAGCGCCTGTATTCAGACTTAATCCAAATAAAGAGATTAGAGATTAACTGTAGCTCAAGGCTGATTAGAAAATTTGGGCCTGAAAATACGCTTTTTAGTCATTAGGTGAGTCATCATCAGTCATCACTTTTTGAGCCTCTCTCTACTTAATGGCCCTCCTCCATAATAGTAGATAGACATAGACATATTCTATTAAACTTACTCTTTTTAGACTAAAAGCACTAATACCGAGGGTTTTCACAAATACGACAAAGTTAAATAACAAATACGACAACAAAGAATGAATAAAACCATATTACTTTTCTTAGAAATTGTTGACCATGTCTGTAAAAAAAGGGACAAGGAAATGCTGGTAGCGAGTCGTACGGCACTTCAGTGGGTTGAGCTTGTATTGTCTCCGGATACAAGACGTAACGGGGGCAGAATCGTCCTGTGTTTGCTGCTATGGAGTTGGAAATGGCCGAACTGCCAAATCAGTCTCTGACGGGTTTTAAAAAGCGACTCGAGGCCTTTAGCCACAAGTCCCTTCTATATTACAGTTTGTTTTCACGAACTGTTTAATACATAAAAAATAAACATAAAACCCAATATTTCCATTCAAACGTGGATAAAAGCCAAGTAGCTGCCAATACATGCCTCTCCCTCTTGGAAATTCCCTGACCAAACTCAAGATTCATCCGTCTCTCATCTTTCCACCTTTTGTGCCAGGGACAATATGATAAAAATTTATGTTACAAACAACGTATTTCTCTGCTATAACAAGGGAGCAATCGCCCCTCAGCGCCTGTATTCAGACTTAATCCAAATAAAGAGATTAGAGATTAACTGTAGCTCAAGGCTGATTAGAAAATTTGGGCCTGAAAATACGCTTTTTAGTCATTAGGTGAGTCATCATCAGTCATCACTTTTTGATCCTCTCCCTACTTAATGGCCCTCCTCCATAATAGTAGATAGACATAGACATATTCTATTAAACTTACTCTTTTTAGACTAAAAGCACTAATACCGAGGGTTTTCACAAATACGACAAAGTTAAATAACCAATACGACAACAAAAAATGATTAAAACCATATTACTTTTCTTAGGATTTGTTGACCATGTCTGTAAAAAAGCGGACAAAGGAATGCTGGTAGCAAGTCGTACGGCATGTCACTGGGTTGAGCTTGTATTGTCTCCGGGTACGGGACGTAACGGGGACTAGGGGGGGCAGGATCGTCCTGTTTTTGCTGCTACGGAGCTGTAATTGGCCGACCTGGAAAAAATGCTTCTGACGGTTGTTAAAAAGCAACTCCAGGCCAAGAACCTTAAGTGCATTGTCGTAAGTAGTGAATGCCTGACCCAGCATAATATTACGAGTCCGTATTTGGATAGCTTTGACATCTTAACACATCCCAGCATTCAATTGTACACTAGAGCCCCACATTGGGCACGCATAGTCAATGATGGGTAGGAAATAAGTCTTGAAAGCAAGCTTCATGAAAGTCACACTGAAACCAATCCGCTTCATGGTAATCAGTGACTGTAGCGCTGCATCCCCTTTTCGCACACGGTTGCTTACGTGGTTGGTTAACTTGCTGTCAACAGAGAAAATTACCCGTAGAATTTTCTCACTGCCAACTGTTTTAAATAAGGTAGGGGGCTCCTGAAAGTCCGATTTAAGAGGGTTGAAACGCATAACTTTACACTTCTGCTCATTGAGGGTAAGGCTAGCCCGTTCGCATTCATTCTGAAAAACCGTGGGTAGACTAGGATCAAAACGGGAGTCGCTGATTGGCCTTCTAGTAGGTATTTGAGTAAGAATGACAGATCATGAACGAATTTATATCTGTCCTTGAAAGTACGCAGGATGAAGTTAATCACAACGAGGAAAATAATTCCGGCTAGTTTAGTACCCTGAGGGGCACCGCAAATGGTTGGGAGAAATGCAGAATTTGAACCGTCTTCGCTAAGACCGAAAACGCACTGCTCCCGCTGGGAAAGAAAATCAGCGACTAGACGCAGCAAGTCACTTTTGGCGCCCATTTTACTTAAGTTATTGAGAGTGACATTGTGTTTGATGAGATCGAAGGCTTTTCTGTAATCAGCGAGGGCCCAGTCTACGAAGCTTTTCCCTTTCTCGAGCCACGATAGAATGTCGTCATACAGATGCACTAAGTACACTGACGTGTTGGAGCTGCTGAGGCATCCGTACTGGATAGGGTCTATATTTGGTTCTATATCACTCATCAGCAGTCTTACAACGAAGGTCTTTGTTACCTTGACCATGCAGGGAGTCAGCAAGATAGGCCTTAAGTCATCTCATGATTTTGGCGGAGATTTCTTAGGGGTCACTTTGATGTAGGACTTTTTCCAGGGGTTGGGAAATTTGCCGAGTGTTATGCAATGGTTGATGATACTAGCGAGAGGGGTAGCAAGGAAGGGCGCAAATTCACGAAGGAGACGCAGTAGGATTTCTCCAGGACATGAGGAACTACGAGGTTTGAGCTTCAGTAGTTCTGTGCACACTTGTTGGGGCTCAACTGATGATCGTTGGTCACAAGGTGCACTAGTGTCAAGGACTGCAGCGAGTTCCTCTTGTGAGAAACTTGGGTAAGTGGTGCAAATACCAGCAAAAAAAAGCCATTAACTTAAGTAGCTGTTACGTAAGTATCGTCCTCTTTCAGGATTTTTAGGTGAGGATCACGGGTTTCGCCTGTTAACCTTTACACCGACTCATGCCATTTTTTGCTGTTACTGAATAGGGTAGGATCAACATGGTTAGATGCGTAAGTTCTTCTGGCTGTGCGACAAAGAACAACGACTTTGCTGAACAATCGAGCATCATGCGACTAGCCCCGCTGTTTGATAAGGGATTTAATCTCAGGTGTGGTCCAGGGTCGTTCAGTATAAGATTTATAGACTGTTTTCGTTGGAAAGTGCTCCTTGTATTTTTCGTACAAGATGGAGTTGAAAATCTGAGTCTTCTTGTCAAGATTCTGTTCATTTATGATTTAGGATCAGGTCCAATGTTCCACCGGCTATATGGGTTGGAGATTTTACAACTTGCTTAAGTCCGAGGCTGTGAGCCAAGTACTGTTTGTTGTAGATGTACAATTAGTAGATGTACAATTAAATATTACTGTACATAATTTTATCATATATCAAGTGAATCAATTTAGTCAAACGAAGCTATGAAATAAATATCTACATTAACCGTTTATTTGGTATGAACTACGTCACTCTTTAGGAAAGAATGCGCAATCACGTGGTAATACTGCCTCTGAAACTGTGAAATTCAATATATAGCTTTTTTAATAATTTCGAATCGACTGGCTGTCCCAAAATTATCAATGGCTACTTAAATGCACACTAGAACTTTTAATTTACGTTCGAATGAACCGTCACCTGATTTTCTAGGACTATTGGTTCGATATGACTACCCCTGGAAAAAAAACAACAAAATATAAACAAAAAAATAAACACGCATCCGTGATCTTCCTTCTAAAAAAAGAAGCAAACTTCCATGTTTTTGCAGATAGAAACTTGAAACGTCTACAATTGTTCTCTGATGTGCTGAATTTGATGGTGCAATTTTAATCAAGATTACTTACCCTCTTGGGCGTGTTTTCCCCTATTTTGAAAATCGGACAAATCTTCCCAGACTCGTAGCTTTGGATGGGTAGTTTCGAACTTGATTAACTTTTTATATTTTGATTTAAGAAAAAAGGGGAAGTACCTACCGATTTTAGGAAAACCCTAATTAAACCAATGTATAAGAAAGGTGATACAAGTGAATGTGGTAATTATCGAGGCAATAGGCTGGTGTCTGTAGGTAGCAAATCACTTGGTAATATGATACTTTTTAGACTGAGAGATGTTGTAGGCAAAGTTATAAGAGAAGAACAGTGCGGTTTTAGAAAGGGTAGAGGATGTGTCGTATTTTGATTTTTGAAAAAGAGGAAGTACCTAGCGATTTACCAGACAAATACATTCAAGTGATTAGTACTATGTACGAGAATAACACTGTTAGCAGCTGGTTTCGTTTTAAATCAGGACTTAAGCAGGATTGTGTTCTATCCCTCTTTATATGGATCATTTTGATGGATTTTGCTTTAAGGAGCACAGGAAAGGCAATGGGAGAACGCGGAATCAAATGGAGAGGAAAAACTTTCCTGGACTTAGACTATGCTGATGGTTTAAGCATCCTATGATTTAAGTGTGCGCAAAATGAATGAAATTTGAAAGGTATTGCGAGTTCAGTGTGCTAGAATAGGTTTGGAAATTAATGTTAAGAAGACTAAGTCGCTAAGGCTAGGAATAAGTGAAGGGGAAAGGGTGACGTTGGGTAACGAACAGATTGATCAGATGGACAGCTTCACTTACCTTGGTACGGTAGTATTATTAGTAAAGACTGTGGGAGCAGTGAAGATGTTAAAAGTATAATAGCCAAGGCTCAGGATGGTTTTTTCACAGTTGTAAAAAGTTTGGAAGAATAAGAAGACAGTCCGCAAACCAAGATTAGAATATTTGAAGCTACAGTGATGATAGTGGTCAAAAAAGGGTTCTGAAGAATGGGCACTCCAAAAAACGGATGAAGATTTGCTAGATGTCTTCCAGAGACATTGCCTACGGAGTGTTCTGTGTACCCGACTGACTGATTGCATTTCAAACAGTAGGCTGTACTAAAAGTGCGGTTCAATTCCGCTTTCTAGGGCTATATTGATAGAAAGGTTGAGATGCCTAGGGCACGTTCTGCGGATGAAGGATGACAGACTGCTGAAGATTGTCCTTTTCAGCCACCCGTCTATGGCTAAACAAAAAGCAGGTCATCCGCGGTTGGGGTGGGAGGATGTCATAAAGAAAGATTTAAGGGAAATGGGAACTTCCTGTGAGGGTGTAAAGTGGGAGGCCTTGAATAGATTGGGATGAAGGAGGAGCGTGCGTAGCAGTGTTGGCCTCAGGCGGCTGGTGCTGCGGTGATTTGTTAGTAGTAGTTCCTGTTATTATTAGCCTAGGTTGCTTCTTACTTACAGTGTGTTACCACAAACTGTTTGACCACGAATTTTAAGCCCCTTCAAAGATAAATTCCAACAAACATGAATGCTAAAATGTGACGTCTAGTGTGAATTAGAGATAATCATGGTTACCTAGAGGGCCCTCGTGCAGGGGTGTCAACGGCCCCGACCCTATATTCTCCTCTCTAGATTTAAAAAAAAACAACACATTTTGTGATATTTCCATTGAAAATGCATTTTTGGCATGTTCACATGAACAATTGAAAAATCCCCCCCCCCTTAGATTGAGAAAAAAATTAACCCCACCCTACATTTTTGGGAATTGACACCACTGACGACGTTATGTTTGATGTTCTTTTGGATTTCAAGGCATGACATGATCAGCAGAAACATTAGAAGTATATTTATAGGCCTAAAATTCCCAAATTTCTGACATCGAAAGAGTGAGGGGGTGGAGGGTCTGAATATATACACAACTTTGGACCTCAATAAAAAAAAAATCTTTTGTTGGGAATGGGTTTTTGGATTTGGTCCTAACGTGTATACTAACGTGGGAGTTGAGGCCATATACTAGGACTGACGCAAATAAACTAGCGATGAAGAGGTTAATAACTATTTTCAATTGAACTCTAAGTCAGGGCCGTATTTATGCAAGGGCCCGATAAATAATTACTCAGAAAACCACAGGCCAACGGGTCGGTGCTAGTTCACTTCTCTGAATTATAGCTTAAACTTTTCTAACAGAGCTCGACAACCCTAGCATGACTGACTACTGTTTTACCCTTGTATGGATACTTTGATACGTCATATTTTTAGGGTAAATTCAATGTCATCTAATAACAGATGAGTATACGAGCACTTCTATTATCAATTTTGAAATTGTGGGAAAAAGGCATAAACTTTCAGAAAGACAAAATGGACTTCTGATGGAAAATTGTAAATGAAGAAAAATAGAGGTACCCTTAAACAACAGGGGCATTAAAAGTACTTTAATGGTTTTAAAGTTGGAGATATAAATCACAACTACTCTAGGCTACTGATTTTTTCACAATCACGACTAGTCCTCTAAAGTGGCGCCAATTCATGAAAATGTAGGGGAAATGATGTTTTTTTTCAAAATTTTAAATGAAGGTACAAAAACATATTTTTTAAAATCTAGGGGTGCCCTTTTTCCATTATATTAAATGACGATACAAAAAAGATCATTTTAAATCTGGCACCCCTGGTCCTCTTGTGATTTTCGTCAGCTATTTACAATATAGTGGGAACTACATGTGAAACCTACCACTCAAGGCTAATAATTGTAGCCGTCTGCCCCTCCCATCTAGATCTTGAAACATCTTTTTTTGGTAATTCTATTGAAAAAATGGAAAAACAAATAAAATTGCCCCAAAAAGTAATTAAAAAATTTCCCCATACATTCTCGTCATTTGGCGCCCTCTTGCTGATAAGTATTGCCACGGAACTGTTACACCTCATCATTGAATTTGGATCATTGGAACATAAGAAAGTTGTTTTTTATGGAGGCTTTGTTGTTTTTAGAAATTACCAGCGTTTTTTTTTTTTTAGCTGCAAAAATATAGAAATAACAGTTTAATTGGAACACGCCACGAGGTTAAGGACATCAACTTCTACTAAACGTCTACTCTACAGATGATTTTTTACAAAAAAGTTCTTCTGCCAATAATGCCAACAAAATAGAGCTTGTCAATATCTACTAATTTTTACCATATATATAGAAAACACTTGAAAAATTACTGTAATGATTTTGAGGAAATTTGTAATAAAATTCCAGTTTGTTAAATCCGTCATTCGTCGTTTGTTAAATCCCTGAAAACATGGTAATAGTGAAAGCACCAAGGTACATCTTCTCAGATGAAGCTTATAAAATTATTGGTGATATGATGGAGGGTGGTGGGTCAAATCTACCTTAAAATAGGCAACAAGAGAACAAAATTCATTCAATAAACCACTTGGATCTTTCTTTGCTAGCTGTACACTTAGTGGACCCGGAGTAGGTTGACAATTTTACACGCAAAGGCTCTTAGTTTTCTAGTGTCAAATCTTCAGCGCTGGTATCCAACAGATACTACAGAAAGCAGAGAGAACTGTTGCTCTTCATCTCAAATCCCATTGGAACCACTTCAAAATCAGTCTTTATGCAATAGCTCGAATCTACATGACATTGGTCCCGATCATTCTCTATATTTGCAGCACGGTATATGAAGAAGCAGCATAAAAACGCACAGGAGTTATCCAAACATAATTGCCTACAGAAAATCCTCAGAATCCATCCGCATGAACGAAAATCTGAAAATCTGGCAATTTTGTGGCACTAAGATAGATGCCCCTCTCACAATCAAAGAAGGCCTACAAAAATGGTTTGGCCCCCTAACCAGTGGCATCCTAAGGAAGCCACTCAAGTACCTGGCTTTTTAGCTGAGACTCTCTGTGCCTGGAAGTGACATAAAATTGGACAAAAAAATAGCAAGGTTCAACCCAGTTTCAAGGGGAGGGGGAGTCAGGAAGTATGTCTGCAGATGCTCAGACTATTCGATTTTGTCTGAGAACAGCTAGGAGCAAATCATTCAATATGGATTATTCAGTATAAAATTATGTCTATATTTTCATTTAGAATAAAGTTAAATTAGAACTGCATATTCTAGTTTATACATAAAAAGATACATTTCGGTCCTTAAGGCTAAAGGATATAAAGTGCTGCAATATCATTTAAATCCTGAGAGCCTGAAAAACTTATAGCTTTATCAAATCAGATATTGAGCCTATTTTGAAGTTGGGGGTCCAGGAAGTTTGTTAGCAGAGGTCTAGCTCAGTGAAATCCCTTTCGGGAACAGCTGTAAGTGAATTGTTAAGTACAGACAGAGCAAGTCTCACAGAAAAATACCAGATAAAAAAGTGATATCACTGAAACTGCCAAAAATAAAAGTCCAAAATAGGGATAAAATCCTTTTTAATAGACAGTGTATAATAAATTTCACAAAAAAATATAAATCCTATTAAAAAGGATTTTATCCCTATTATAGACTTTTATTTTATCGTCATGGAAAGGCAGTGTGGTCTCCAAAATTATCTATGAAACTGCCTTCTGAGTTAGGTAGGAATGGAGTGGCACAAATACATGAAAACACTGAGGAAGGCAATACGCATTTTTCAAAATCTAGGGGTACTTTTTTCGATTTTTTTTGCCAATGAAACTACAAAAAAGGTATTTTTCAGAATCAAGCTGGGATGGGAAAAATACAAAAGGCAAATGCCCTGCTCTCAATTGGTACCACTGGTCTGAAACTCCACTGCTCTCAGTGCTAAAACTTGTTATTCTAAGAAAGGACTGCACTAACATTACATTCTGAGAAAATTTTTCCCCAAAAAAATATTCCCAACTTAATAAAAAACGTGAATTATTACCAACTTATTAAAACACTTGAATTATTAAAGTTCATGGGGAAGGTAGAAACAAACTCACTTCTCCTCCTTTCCTGCTTCAAGTACAAGTAAGTACATTATAATTCTTGTATGTTCTCATTATCAACTCCTCATTACTTTCAATTTCTTCTACTGGCATCCTAACTTGGAACTTAAAACAAGACAGGCAGAATTTCGCTGGAAAATACCTTCAAATACTTACATGAGTACAAATTGACAAGTTCGCCCTCATTTTCAATTTTAATCCTCTTTGGGTAATTACTATTATCCCTCTGAGAAAAAATGTGCTGCGATTGGTTGAAAGCAAGCGATCCACTGAACATACTATTTCCCTGGAATAAAAAAAAACACTAGTAAGGTAAATTATGCAAAACTGTCAATGAAAAATGACTTTACCTTAATATACAAGTAATAATAAAAACTAGCATATAATATTGTCTTGTGTTGGTGGTTAAGTAAATATTTACTGAAGCTTAATTTAAGTAGTCAGAACTAATATACTAAAGCACCAAAGACAGTGAGATTGGAATCTAATTGAATTAGTGGAAACTTGGACAACTATATATATTTAAGGTAGATACAGTTATCTTTTGGAATCAATAGATACTTTTTAGTTTATGGACAAAAACTGTTATCAGATCAAATAGATTAATTTTGCTTATGTATCTTGATGACTAAATATGGCAACATTGATTAAAATGTGGTACTGCCTTAAAACCATAATTTTCCAACAATTAAAAGAGAAATCATGGGAAATCGCAGTTTTTAGGTATGAATAGACCCAAGATGGATCAATGGAGAGGTTCTTGATCCTTTTTAGGTTTTGAATCCCTAATAAAGTCAGTTTTTTTTTCAAAAGTCTTTACCTTGTTGAAAAATTAGAAAACTTACCTTATTAAAAAATCATTCATTTAACAGCACAAAACAGATACTATTTTCCTTGGGATAATATAAATATCTAATTTCAATCATTTCAGTAATATTGATGTTGAGTCTGGGCAGAAAAATGGTCTTGGTTACAGACACCAGTCCTGATGCAAATACATAAAATAAGGTTTCAAAATGCGCTTGAAGTGCACTTTAATGTGGTTAGATTAGCTTTAAAATAAATTAAACACATATTTTCAGAAACAATTTCGAGAACATCAATTAATGATTAACATTATCCCATTAAAATTATCAATGGGAGAGATGGGCTTGTTGTTGACTACACAACTTCTCAAATATCAGAATGAAATTGGACATGGAGATCCTCATTTTTTTGCCAGCATTTATTTTTTGAGCAATTCTTACTTTTATAACCCTGACAGCTGAATACCCAGCTTTGCACAAATAGGATGTTCATAGAACTTTACCACAAAGCAGTGGATATTCTTCTTTTACTGATATCCAAAAATAAGAAAGTTTGATGCTACAAAATTTTGTCTTCAATGTATTGTCTTCTAAAGAGTGTATATCTTCTGTAATATCTTCTTCTTCTAAAGAAGTAAATTCAGATGATGTCATGGCTCTAAATGGATCTTGAATCTATTCAAATTTTGCAGCAGCAGTTCTCCAGAAGGAAATATGCTAAAACAAAAAGAGAGGCACTTTTGGATTGTTATTTTTAATGGTTGAAGTTGTGTTTGTTACAATTCACCCCTATCCCTACTCTGATCCTTATATAGCCTTAGGATAAACAGGCAGTTAAACTAAAAGAGTGCCAAAACAATGAAATTCTTACTTTATAATATTACCTTAAATCGCACTTGCTAGCGATATGGACGAGTCCAGTGTACGCCAGTTAGTGATGATAGGGCTGCGGGACATCAGCTTCATCCCATTGTGTGAGCCATAGTTTGGTCTCGCATTCCTTATCAAGATTCGCTTTGAAACTGTCAACGGATGGTGAACTCACTGTCATTTTTCTCAGATTGTTCCAAAGGCTTATGATGTGGTTGGAGAAGAAATGATCCCTCTTCCTTGTATTAGCACGCTTCCGAAAAAGCTTTGCTGAATGACCCCTGGTTCTTGATGATTGGGCAGACTGGAATAAGTCTTTGTCATCAGACTGGAGCAGTTTGTAAGTCATTATTATATCACCTCTTTGCTGATGGTACTTTAGAGTTGGTGGCCTGAGGCACTGCAGTTGGCATGCATACTCTTTGTTTTTGAGCGCCTTTACGCATTTAGACGCCCGTCTTTGGACAGACTCGAGGACCATCTGGTCTGTTTTATTAATTGGCGTGGCAACACACACTCCAAATTCTAATCTCGTTCTCACCAGGCTCTTGTAGTTTTGTGATTATTGCTGGGGATCTACTTGTCATTGTGTGTTTGGTGAGACTAAGAGTTTTGTTTTGCCTTTGCTACTGCAGCTCAGGTGTGGCAGTTGAAATTAAGGTCTTTGTCTACAACAACCCCCAGATTTCTATCAGAGGTACTCTCAGAAAGTGGTTGTCTCACACCAGCATTTGCTGACATAGAGTATTGCCATCATAGGTTGTTTCTTCCAAAATGGAGAACCTTGCACTTGTCTACATTAAACTCGAGCATCCATCTCTTGGCCCATTCACCAAAGCTGTCAAGATCTGACTGTATTGGGGTCACACCTTGCTGAGTTCCTACAGGACTGATGAGCTTTGAGTTGTTGGTGTACAGGCTAAGTTTGCCTTTAATGGTTCTTGGAGTGTCATTAATGAATACATTGAAGAGTGTAGGTCCTAAAACTGTTCCTTGAGGAACCCGCTTAAAACCTCAGCTATTTCTGAGTAGTAAGCTCTGTCACCTGCTGCTTTCTTCCCTTCATGAAAGACATGATCTAGTCCACCACACCCTCTTCAATTCCAATTACCTTCAATTTCAAATGAAGCTTTCAATGGCAGACTTTATCAAAGGCTTTAGCAAAGTCTAGCAAGACCATATCTAATGGGAGACCAAGGTCAAGAAGCTAAGTTATGTGATTATACAAATCAATCAGATTGGTTTTGACTGATCTGCCTGGTTAGAAACCATGTTGTTGTTTTGATAGAAGGCTATTTGTGGTCAAGTGTCTAAGAACAGCAGTGTTGACAATACCTTCTAGGATTTTCCCAACAGCAGACGTAATACTGACAATAATTGCAAGCTTTGCTCTTGTCTCCACCTTTATATATTGGCAAGATATGGGCTACTTTCCAGTCCAGGTATGACTTTGGTGTCAATAGATTTCTGGAAGAGTCTTGAGAGTGGCATTGCCAGTTGGGAATGAGCTTCCTTTAAGAGTTGTGGATGTATGCCATCCAGCCCAACAGACTTATTTGGATTAAGCTTTTTAAGCCAAGATTCGAGCTCAGCCTGATCCGCTGATATTACTGACATTTGAGTGATGATTTTGTTGCATGGTGGGGTTGGCAGAAGGGCATTGTCTGGTGGTGTGAAGACTGATGTAAACTGGTGGTTCAAGGCATCAGCAATTTCTTGAGGGTTGTTTGACTGGGTTCCATTACAAACCAGCTCTGTTACCATCTGTCCACCAGGCTTATGTGCTGAGGCATATCTCTAGAACTTCTCGGAATTGGTTTTTGAGGTTGCTGTGATGGCCTCCTTGCATTTCTCTGTCAGTTCTATGGAGAGGGCTTGAACTTTATTCCTTGCAGCTTTGAACTTTACCAGGTTATCAGTTCTGTGGGGGTCCTGATTTATGAGCTTGGACAGTTTCTTCTTCTTGTTTCTTGTAGTTTTCATTTCTCTGGTCATAAAAGGAAGAGTTCTTGGTTTTTGTCTCCATTTGGTAGTTGTATTTCTACTGATGGTGTCCAACAACATATTTTTCATTTTCTCCCATATGTCTTTTACCTCCATCATTTTGACAAATGACCAATCCCACTGACTGAGTTTGCACCTGATTTGATTGTAGTTAGTATACACATGTCTTGTTAGATTCAATGTTTTTAAGTACAGTCGAAATCTGCATTTTATGACTATGTGGTCACTATTTCCAAATGGGGGTTGCAATTCTATATCAATGAGTGACTCAGGATCATTTAACCAAACCAAGATCAAGGAGTGAAGGATTCTGTCCCTCTCAATATCTGGTCGGGAATGCCACTGCCTGGAACAGCGAGTGTGCTTCTAAGCAGTCAAGAAAAGACTGCGTAACCATGTTACTCATATGGCTGTGCCCCTCAGTCCACTCAATTGCAGGTAAGTTAAAGTCGCCAACTATGACTAGATTCTTATGTATTCAGAGATGTATATCTAGATTCTAGATATACAGCACATTCATACTAATCAGATTATTGTGTTTCTTTCTATTGGGAGCTAGTGTTTTCCTGCTGGGATAATTCCTCCCCACAGAAAATTCCCTCACACTCAAAATTGAGCAATCACATTAAAAGTATAAAATAGGTATATAAGAGTAATTCAATAAAAATTAAAATCTCCTTGATCACACTCCTTAGAGAATGAAAGGACTTACTTAAATTATATTTACTTTAGGACAGGGGCTGGTTTGTTTCCAATCACTTTTGACTTACAAAAAAAGGACTAGAATTCCTAATTTCCAATCAAATAAACATCCTCCAAAAGTTTCTACAATGATAAGAGGAGGTGGAGGATTGAGGATGGGGTAGCCTCCCTCCTATATCAAATGAAATCTCTTCATTTTGTGGATTAAAGTTACTCTTTGCTTTCATATAAACAGTATAGACCAGAAATATTCCTGAAAATTAAGATGGATTATATGTCAATTTCTATCTCCACCACCACTTCTTAGAACCAATTCTGTATTTAACTGAAGGCGAATGAGAGTTATGATGTTTTGTCATTAAAATGCACGCTTTGAGGCATCTACCCCTACCCAACTACAAAACAATCAGAGAACCCTACTGTAGAGATTGAAAGCTCTCATCTACAAATATTTGGAATTGTGCATTTTTTAATAAAGAAAACTCATGGATGTGTGATAACTTTCTAGATATTAAAAAAGATCATGACATCAAAACAGTTCTACAACAGGGGCTGGTTGGTCTCTAATCATTTTTGACTTAAAAAAAGGACTAGAGCTCTCAATTTCTGATCAGATGAGCATCCTCCAAAGTTTCTATAACCATGAGATTGAGGAAGGACAACCTCTCCTATACAGAATAAATTCTGCTCATTTTGGGGTTTAATATTACTTTTTATTTTCATAATAATGGTCTAGACCACGAGTATTTCTGGAATCAAGAGGAATTATATATCAATTTCTACCTCTGATACCCCTCCCCTTTCTTAGAACTGATTCTGTATTCATCTGAAGAAGATATGAGAGTTAGGACGTTTTGGCTTTAAAATGCACACTTTGAGTCATCTGCCCACCTACTTAACTGCAAAACAATTGGAGAACCCTACTGTAGAGGTTTCAAGCTCTCTTCTACAAATATTTGGAATTGTGTATTGTTTTTTTTTGCCAACAAATGATCATGGAGTAAAACAACATGTACCTGAGATGGTGAAATTTGTTTAAACCTTAAGAATATTTCAGCTTTATATCCAAGAACTGTCCTCAGCAAACTGTATATAAATGAAAGGTAACTTACAATAAAATGGGATCTTTCACACTAAAATTGAAATATTAAAACAATCCCAAGTTTGTAGTTTTTTATGATGGAAAGGCATTGTGGTCTTTGTCATTATTTAAAGATCATGGATGTGCGTTGTCATCCAAAGCAAACAACATATATAAATGAAATAATACTCAGAATAAAATGGGATCTTTAACATTAAAATTGATAAATTGAAACAGATTCAAGTTTGTTTTTGCCATAAAATGCCAAAGGAATACATTTCAATGGCCTAATTTTCTATGACATTGATTTTTTTAATTGCTTGTTTTATGATATCCAAATACACTGAATGTGTGAATCTACTAAAATACTTCTACCTCCTTTTTTTAGGAGATGGAGAGGACTGACCTAATTTTCTAAGCCTCATTGAGTCATCAGATGAAAATTGAACAAAATTTTGGGGCTAACCCTCCTTGGTTTGCATATATATTTTTGGTCTATGCCTTTATTATTGGTGTTGGGGGGGGGGGGGTAGTACTGCCCTAGTAGTGACCAATTTATTGCAGTTTATATTTCCCAATGATAAATCCTGCATGTTAAGGGTGGATAAATTGGGTAGTTAACAATCCTTCCCTGAGGGTTGTACATTCCTTTTTCTACTTCCCTCTCAACCTGATTGTAAAGTTTCAACTTAATACCCTTAGCCATTAGACATTTCTATTGTAACCTTTCAATAACCATCCTGCCTATAGTGTGTTCTGATTTTGTTTGACATCCCCCTCAATATTTTCTAAAGGTTTTTATTTAGTCTTTTTGGAGGCTCAGGATCAAACATGCTCACTTTTCCTAATAATCAACCTTATATATAAACATGGGCAACTTACATAACATAGAACTCTTGCCCTAGGGGCTGTGGGGTGTTTTGTCATCCCTGGAAGCATAGTTATCTGACTTTTCAACTCCTTTGAATAAGGTAGCTTCATCAAAATTTTGATTGGATGCATTTGGGGAAAACAGGGCATGCTGGCTGCACAGCCCAGCTAACCTACAGGCAAGTAGAACTTCAGTTTCTTTTCTAATGAACATCCAAAATTATCCAGGGGAAAAATATCTAGCATCCTTTCTATTATTATTCATATTCTTAACTCTTTTAAAATAGTTTGTTTTATTATTTGAGACTGAGCACAATCATACAGGCTAAACTGGATGTCTCAGTCTACACAGGTCAGTTTTATACCAGATTGACCCAAAGAAAGAATAACAAACCAAGATATTATTAGGGCTATATATGTTACCATCAGGAGGGAGGGGGAGAGGCAGTGTGTATTGTCAGGATAAGAACTATTTTGTAGAAAAGGAGCACAAACAAAGGAATCAAATGATACAATTTTATTTTATGTCAGTTTTCTATATACCTAAAGGCTTTATATAGGACCAT
The DNA here is from genome assembly GCF_049724085.1 of Artemia sp. Qi Xiang Cuo. Classification (NCBI taxonomy): domain Eukaryota; kingdom Metazoa; phylum Arthropoda; class Branchiopoda; order Anostraca; family Artemiidae; genus Artemia; species Artemia sp. Qi Xiang Cuo. Next base: position 26,762,348 of record NC_142795.1, read on the forward strand.
TGTGTGAGAGGGGTGAATTGTCACAAGTACAACTTTCACCATAAAAACAAGCATAAAAGTGCATCTCTTTTTGTCTTAGTATGTCTTCTTCTAGAGAGCTGTTACTCTGTATTTTTAAAATTTCTACTTATAATAAAACACTAAAGCATTAAGATCCTTATTTTATACCATGTAGTATATTCATATTAACCACTTTATTATGTTTCCTTCTATTATCAGGCTAATCATATTTATAGCTTATTTAAAATACAGTAGTATATTTTTTGAAAAGTCATCAGACTAAACAGGACATCATCAAGTCTACACAGCACAATCACCATTATACAAGGATTAAACAATAGACAACATTATCAATATACAGTTGGGGCTGCTGATAAGGAAACATTATAAAATTATATAAAAAAAACTTTAAAGAATCTTAAAATACTTACCTTTATTATTCCTAAGTGTCCCACTTTAATCTCAACACTCTCTATTGTGCAAATATAGCTCAAATTATATATTTCCTATGGATATTCTCTTTCCTGATTTTGTTAATATTGAACCAATTTATAGGTACTAAGTTTAAACAAAAGTGACATGACAAAACGCATAGGAAATAGGCCATATATTTGCATATTAGGGGTTGTTGAGGGTACAGTGAAGTACTTTTAGGTATGATATAGGTAGGCTAGCTGGTAAATTTTTACCAAACCATATTATTGACTTACAAATAAAGTGAATATACCACTTGATGCCTTTTTTTATGCTCTTTCCAAATACAATAATCATTTTTGTCAGAAATGAATTTTACCCCCACCCCCATATACCAATTCAGGGTATATATTTGCATATTAGGAAGGTAGGGGTAAGTTTAAACTTACCTCCCATTTACACGAGAAATAAAATATACCCCCACCCCCCGGGTGTGCAAATATATAGGCTACCCTGAAAAGGTAAGTATAGGGATGGGGTAGAATTCATTTATGACAAAAATGATTATCACATTGGGAAAGAGCATAAAAAAAGGAATCCAGTGGTATGTTTACTTTAGTTATAGGTCAATAATTGAGTTGGTAAAAATTTACCGGCTAGCCTATGGTAAGTACTTTAGAATTTTTCAGTTGTTTTTATAGTTTTAGTATTTCTTTCACCATAGTCCCAACTGTAGGCCTACACACATATCAAAACCAACAATGAAAGATATTACTAGGGCTTATATATGGGTCAATCCAAAGGGCTGAATTGTCAAAAATGCAGCTTTAACCATAAAATGGATCATAGAATAAGGAGTCTAATGGTAGCCCACTACTTTTACTTTATTAAGATGTTTCCTTTGGAGAGCTGCTACTTGTCACCTTTACTGTTTTCTCCCCAGGAGCAATACTTTGGGTAAAATTACTGGTAAATTTTTTGCAGTTCATATTATTCACTTACAAGTAAAGTAAACATACCACTCAATGCCTTTTTTATGCTCTTTCCAAATATAATAATCATTTTTGTCAGAAATGAATTTTACCCTCACCACTATATACACCAATTCAGGGTATATATTTGCACATTAGGGGGGGGGTAAAGTTTAAACTTACCTCTCATTTACATGAGAAATAAAATTTACCCCCATCCCCCCTAACATGCAAATATAATAATAATAATTTATGAAATACCCTGAACTGGTATATATAGGCTATGGGTGGGCATAAAATTCATTTCTGACAAAAGTGATCATTATATTTCAAAAGAGCATAAGAAAAGGCATTGGTAAAATTCTACTTTAGCTACTTTTGGCTATCTTGGAAAGGAGTTAGGTTAGGAAAATGAAACCTTCAGGGATGGGTCTACAGGCTAAAGTATGTCCTAGGAAGGTATTTTGAAGTACCTACCTCCAATTTTTCTCCTCTAGTGGGTCCTGAAATTTGTTTACTTGACAGGTCTACTACCTATTGAAATTTTGACAAAACATTTTATCTTAATTTTCAGTTATCTGTTTTTCTTTTTCTCTGGCTTTAGTCCTGAAAATTCAATTCCAGTTATTTGAGTAGAATTTTAAGCCATATCAATGGTTTTTTTTCAAAATTTAGGAAACATATTTGCAATCTTTAAAACCTTATAAATTGGGACTGAGCAATGTTGTAAAGCTGAAAACAATTTTCTTGTACTTACTTAACAGAAAATCTATTTTGCAAGGCTTCACTTTTATAACACACAAATTTTTAAAGGCAGTCAAAGGTCAGGACCCTCTAGCCTAGAGGGAGAAGGAGTAGAGGTAGGTACTTCAAAATACCTTCCTGGGACATGCTTTAGCCTGAAGACTCATCCCTGAAAGTAACATTTTCCTAACATAACCCCTTTCCAAGATAGTCAAAAGTAGCTAAAGTAGAATTTTACCAAGGCATCAAGTGGTATGCTTACTTTATTTGTAAGTCAATAGCCTAATGTGAACTGCAAAAAAATTACCACTTAAAGCTAGCCTAGCACAGCCTATCATTTTCCAAGCCAAATTTAAAACAGAGTACTCATCAGAACACTTGCCTTAAAAATATATATAATATATCATCCTTTTATGACTCATTAGTGTTTGTTCAACTTTCTGTCTTCTTGCTGTTGAATCAAGTTTTCAAAACCAGCTTCTGTTTTCTTTGATTTGAAATAAATTTAGGCCAATACCAATTTGGCTAGGCTACTGAGACATGTAGGCAATGGACATGTTTACTACAAACATTGGATGATTATCATAAGGCTTTTGAGAAGTTGATATTACCTTATAATTCCTATTATCTTGCCATTTTTTGTAAATTATAGCCTACACAGAAGCTGGTTTGGACCCTTTTCTTTTTATGGATCGCAATCGAGAATATAGTAAACACTGGATAGATGGTTCTATCACGAGTAAAGCGCTATCTATTATTATTTTGAATACGTAGCCCTCAAAAAAGCGAAGATGATCAAAAAAGTTATAAGGACGTTTCATCATAAAAAGACTGATATATGGCATTGTTAGAGAGTTTCTCTACAAATATAATCATTATTACAAAAAAATATTGGGAAAATTTAAAATACAATATTTGAAGACTATTTAACGCAACAAAGCAGGATGACTAGTTTAAACAGTTAGAACAATAATAGCGAGGTCAGGATTGATAATATTTCTTGCATTCAGCATACTCTTTGCATACATTTTTTTCCTGCCTTGAGGTCCTATTGGCCCAAAAACACAATCCTGAAATTTTCAACGTCTTCGGCAAATAGCACTTGGACTCGCATCCTTCGGGGTTCTTCTGACTTCATAGTTGGTTGCGTGATAGTTGTACTCACATGTTCTCTTCCATGGCTTTGAGTTTTGTCCTTTGTTCTTCCAAAGGAAAAAAACAACTTTTACTTCTTCATGAAGTGCAACAGAAGGAAAGCGTAGGGTCCTGCTACCTTTTCCCGCAGTTTAAGAGAATAATATTCGACAAGTACCTCTATGGCTCTTGTGACTGGACACTCCCCTTCTTCAACTTGTCAAATCTTCTTGTTCCTATTTTAACAACATCTTTTAAAAGATATTGTGACTTTGTAAGAAGTCAATCATTTCCTTGAAAATCTATTTAGCTCATAAAGTGGGAGGCCTGATTCTAGCAATAGCTTGAAATTTCCCTGAATTCCCAATTTCCTGGTGGTCCTTGTAAGCTTGGAACTTGGAAGATTGTTGTCGACTTTGGGCATTCAAGCAGGAGATGGTGAACAGTCTCAACTGCTGATTCATATTGGGTATAGAAAGGACTTAGGTGCTTCTTTAACAGGTGATCTTTCCTCCGGAGAATCATTGCTTGGGTCTTAATCTTCAGAAACGCCAAGTTATTCATGCACTCCTTAAAGATCTTTAGTGATAGTAAATGTCAACAGTGGGGTAAATTGTAATTTCTACCTCTCAGAGCATCCCTAATGGTGGTAGATACCGAGTTTTGACCGAGTTTAGATGATTTCTGAATTGCCTTGCTTGACAGTTTGTCAACCTCCTTGTTAAGTCAGATTACCTGGTGACTAGGGACGTATTGGAAGGCTAGTTCTATACGATCTTTGGCAAGCTATTATCAATTCACGTAACAGATGGACGTCTTTGTCTGTGACTTCAAATTGAATTTTTTTAATAATTTATAGAGATGATTGGGAGTCTAATAATACAAATGCCTTTTTCCTGGGAGGTGGGTTTGCGTGGACTACCTTCTGAGCATAATACGCGTCTTGATCTAGAAGAGATTCCCACACTGAAAACTGGTGTAAAATAAGCAATTATTGAAAAAAATACACTTTTTTTTTACTTTAAAAGCTCTGTCCTGCACTAAGGGTATATAGCTTAAAATAGCCCTTTCCTAACCTCCGCATACTATGAAAAGAATAGACGATTAGTTGACTCTAAATTTGATATGGTAAAGCCAAGAAAAGGCCCTAAACCCTTTTTCAGCGGTTTCATAAGTCAACTGTCTTGGCTCAGTTAATGCAATGGATCCTATGCGAGTATAGGTATAGATATATTTCTCACAAAAGCCCCATGGGCCATGGATAATACAAATAAATACAACAAAACGCATAAAACATAATACTAAGTTCAAACACTTTTGAGAATAATACGATAGAAAACCCTCCCTATTTCTAATCCCCACACTTACAGAATTTCCCAAATTTCTAATATCCACATTGCAACTACTTCTTATTTTGTTTTCTAAACAAATTCTATCTATCACTTCCCTCCCAAAAATTTTCGTTTTAAGTACCTCCAGTTCTTCACAAGAACATATAAAATGTTCTCAATCTTCAGACCCACATCGGACAAGAGAAGGGACCACTCCATACCTTAACCCTCCCTAAATACTTTATAGCAATTAGTTTGGAAAATGAAGCAATGAATTTGGCAAAAATAATGATGATACAGAATCCATATTTCTTTGGAAAATATAGATATTTCATTTACCAGGTTTCCCCAGAAATCTAAGCATTTACCACATTTCATCACATGCACTAATAAGATACTTTAATTTCAAATTTTACAGTATAGCTGAAAATATTCTAAAACTATTTCAGGGTAGGCTTTTTCCGTAGGGAAAAAAATCACTTCTACGGCTTTTTTTTATTCAATCGAAGCCTTTACCTGAAAAGCCTATTAAAACATTAGAAATTCCCCCTATTTACAATTTTTTGTCAATATCCCTGCTGAGTGTCATTTGATTACAAAACATCTTTACCATACACAGCAATGAACCAACGGAAATCAGACTCCAATGGACTCTGTGTATCACAACCGACAGATTTGTTTCAATTTCGGGGTGGTAAAAGTACATTTTCCCGAAGGTTGATGATTCCATGGTGTTTTTAACATTTTTAGGAGACATTATAAGATAAAAAGGGATGTTTAGCAGAAATACAACATTTTGGTCCTTACGCTGGAAAAAAAGCATGAAAGGCCCAAGCCATGCCAAAATATTATTTAAAAACTTTAATATATAATTTTACTTTGTAAGCTTTAGATTCACTAATGGGTCATAATAGTGGCCGTGCTGCGCTGTGTGGGGCATGGGATCTACATCTGCTGGTTGAATAGTATCACTAAATTTTTTCAATAATCTAAATTACTACCGAAGAATATGAAATTCACCGAGTTCGGCAATAAATCAACGTAAGTACTAAAAAAGCAAAGCCTCAGTTAGAAATGATAGAAAATTTTCGACAAGAAAAGATACATCTGAAAGAACCAATGAAACCCAGAGCGTCTTAGCGGTATGTTAATCCGTGTCAAAAAGGTAGCTTACATTTCTAAGCGTTAAAGTAGCATCTGAATTTAAGAAAAAATCCCTAGTTATTTAAGAAATAAATGTCAAGAAGAAAACATTTTACCTTGAGGCTGGATTTGTAAGATATGTTTATGCATCTGTAGAATAAATCTCTACTTGCAAAATACAGAATATTATATAGCGTAGAATGCTCTTCAAAAATTGATTGAAGTTATTCTAGTTGATATCCAATCTCTTCCAGCTTTCTAAGACCTTCCATTTCATATGACGACGCGGAAAATAAAGAAGAGAACTACACATAACGCATGTAGTGCAGAAAGCTAAAGCTTTCAACTTTATATTCGCTCGTTGGATACTTTCTACAAAGCTAAAATTTTGCTTTTGACTCTATTAGAATTCAAGATCAAATGATCCGTCTCCCGACTAGAGACACCAATTCTATACGATGAGACTGCAAAGGCAAAGTAATAGACGGGAGACACGTCTTGTTCTTAGAATGTCCTACAAACAAGTTTTTCTAACGTTCTATTTAAATCAAAAGGAAAAATTTATTAAATTAGAATAATTAGCTACTAGATTAGTCCAAGCTTCTTCTCCTCACTTTCAATCTCTGCTAGAATTATTTCTTTTTCTTTGAGAAATTCTATTTGTTCCTTTTCCAATTCTTTCTTGTAAGCTTCCAGCTTCTCATTCTTTGTCCTAGTGCAGTAGTCATTAACAAGTTTGACCATTGCAGGTTTTCTGGAAATATTTCTCATATCCCTATGAAAGAAAAAAAAAGTCAATTTTCCCTAGAAATAATTTTATCTTAAGGCGAGTTTAGGAATACACTTAAAATGGGCCACTTGTCAGCAATACTTGGCTATAAAGAAGAAACAAAAATTATTAACCTTTTTCATAAGCAAAGCCTAACTTGACTGTTTTCCCCTCCATGTGAATACATTTATATAAAACACTTTATCTTTAGCAAAATATTCCAATTAAAAAGAGAACAGAAAAGTCATGGTTATATGTCATGCAATAGCACTAGGAAGTATTTTTGCTGAATCCTCCGCAGCTGTGCCTATGGTGATAGCAAGGCATTATCCAGGGGGAGGGGGATGTTACCGGGTTTGATCCCCCCCCCCCCAAAAAAAAAGAAATTTTGTCCGCCAAGTAAAAAAGTATCAAAAATGGATATAGGCATATTTTTTATTCGTTTTGTAAGAACCACGAGAAAAAAATATCCCCCCCCCCCAAAAAAAAAAAATCCGAATACAACCTTGGATGATAGACATCATTTTAATGTGGGAGCCCAAGAGTACTTTTTCATGACCTTTTTTACACTGAGAGCTCATTTTAGTCTAGCTGACCATTTGCCCGTCATGTTTATGCGGTTATATAAACCCCTTTAATTTTGAAGACAACACTCTAATAAAAAAACAAACAAGAAAAACGATAGAAAAATTAAACACGTGGGGAAATTGTATAGTAGTGAAAGAAAATTGTGTGGGAATTTACAAAACTGGTCAACGAACAGATTCTTCTATACATGGTTACTGCTGTTCCTTATGTATCTTTACCTTCGGATTACAAAAATAAAGTCACAATTTCCACCACCCATAGTTATTGAGAAAAAAAAATTAAGTCCATTTTTCTGTTTAAGTCCATTTTTCTATGCAACTTCCCATGCTAAAAAAGTAAAAGAAAAATACAAACATATTGTAAGGATTCAAAGCATTTGCCAAATAGTTTTTGTACTTTTTTTCAGAATTTTTAGTAGAAACATTCATGACAAAAGACAAAGATGGCTATAAAACTACCATAAAAAAGCGCATAACCGCATTAAAAAAAACATTACGCTTAATTTGGTTCCACATTTAGCAATAAAATTGCTTTGAAAAAGTGTCATAAACACTGAGCTTTTTAAGTCCAAACCATCAAAACTCCCCCACAAAAATCTAGCCTTTAAAAAAATCCAAGTGTGGACAATAAAACAATTTTGAGGGCAGACTTGAAATGAATGAATTATTTTTGGAGGTTCTTGAGAATTCAGTACGTTTGGAAATTTTTAGAAAAACTTATCTGCTTAGACTTTGAATGAACGGGCACAAGAGCTCATCCTGTGTATAAAGACAATTGACCCATTGGATAGTTTCATTGAAAAAAGGCTTGGAAAAACATGTAAGGCTTAGAGCTATGATTGGAATAGTAAAAGTATCAGCACAGAGCTTTTTCAAAAATTTAGTTCTGAAACGTGGGTGTTTCAAAAATTAGAGAAATATATTCTAGATTTTTTCGAGGAAAATTTATTTAAGGATAGTTTTGGGTACTCCTTTGAACGATTGTTACATGAAACGATAAGCAGCACCAAAAATGTGGTTTGATCTTAATGTCGGGTTTTATGATAAAAAGAAAGGGTAGAATAGTTAGGTTACGGTTTGTAAAAGAAAGATGAAAGGTATATTGTGATTTGGTCAATCCCCCTGGATTTAGGTGAAAAGTTAGACACCCTTAAACGACCTAAAAATAGGTCATAAGGAAAAATTTAGAAAAAGTGGAAACTTCGTGGAATTGACCTCAGAGTGAAGCGCTTAAGCAAGTACGGTAGAGGAGGAGCACGGGTGAATGTCTGGGTCAATTATTTTTTGTTGCCACAGCATAATATTCAGGGTCTCTGTTCTCTAATTAAACAGATTGTTTCTGACGGGCGACCTGATGTTATCAGTTTATACGAGACCTTATCAAATTAAAAAGATGATATGGTTCTGAGTAACTCGGGATAAACAATGGATTAGCTGAACCGACAAAGGATAGCCAAGGGTGGTCTTTCCTTAAATATATTGAATAATCTCCCATATTCTCTTAGAAATATTTTTTCCAGAAATATCAAATGTGTGTTTGAATCACTGTTCAAATATCAAATGTGGAAACAAGGATTTAATTGTCGGCAATATCTACCGATCTCCTAGTGGCTCTATTCCTCCATTTCTACGTATTCTTAATGATCTCCTCAGTACAATCCTTGAGTACTTGAGGCAGCTAATTATTATGGGAGATTTTAATACCAATTTGATGAATATGAGGTCTTCAGTCTTTTGTCTATGCCTGCTGCTGGTACTTTAGCTTCTGTATATATCCCATCTCGTATAACGGAGAGTACACAATCTTTGATTGACAATATCTTCTGTATGATCAAAAATTGTGTCTTAGTAAGTGACATTTCTTATCATTTCCCTGTTTACTCTTGCTTCTATTTCGATAACATGACTATTAAGAGGAGTCGTAGTTCTAGTAGATATTCTTTAGGCAAGGATATTCTTGATATTCTTTAGGCAAGGATCTAGTAGATATTCTTGCCAATATAATATTGGCAAGGCGGAGTTATCTCTTCTTAGGTCAGGATTGGCAGAAAATTCTTAGGGTATCTTTGAGCTTGATTCTGATTTCTTAGTTTATTTGACACTTTTTATGAGTCTATTTAAGAGGATACTCTTGATATTTGCTCTGATTCCCCTCCTAACCATAGATCTCAGAGAGCCTTTCCCATAAATCACTGAACAGCCTAACCCTGGTCTTCATAAAAGTTCGAAGGAAAAAAACCTCTAGATGGCGTATAATTTGGCTACCCCTTCAATGAAGGCTGTCACCATCAGCGTTTCAAAATCTACAGGCATATCTATGATTCTGCATGTCGAAAGGCCAGGTTCCAGTATTATTTTAATTTTGTTTTCCAGATTGCGGCAAAGATATTCGTAAAACTTTGCAGGTATATCTATGATTCTGCATGTCGAAAGGCCACGTTCCATTATTATTTTAATTTTGTTTTTCCAGATTGCGGCAAAGATATTCGTAAAACTTTGCAGGTGATAAGCTCTGTCTTTGGGCTTTTCTTTCAGTCTTCTGAAGTCCCTTCATGTCTGGTTGTCGATGATAAACGTATCGCTTAAACTGAATGTTCAATAAGCATTTATTTCAAATTTTGCGAATATTGGTAAAAGAACCACTTCTGCTGCTAATTTTTTCCGTCAAAATCTGACTTCAGGTCTTATCCTAGGCCGCCTTGCATTGAGTCAATGTTTTTAGAACCAGCGTCTGATAGAGAGATTACAACAATTTTTATAGGATTTAAGACTTCCTGGTCATCTAGCCCAGATAATATTCCTACAAAGCTAATTAAGTTCATACTTACTTATATCATTTCTCCCTTAACGTGACTTCTGAACCTCTCCTTTCAGTAGGGTACTTTTTCGAATACTCTCAAGTGCGCTAGTGTAGAGTCATCATACTATATAAGGGTGGGCCGCAAAAGGATCCAGCAAACTATCGGCCAATATCTCTGTTGTCTGTTTTAGCTTAATTTTGGAGAAGACGATGCTTTCCCGTCTGAATAATTTTCTTGCTTCTACCGATTTTTTTCATGATTTTCAATTTGGTTTTTGCAGAAATCATTCAACCGAGTGTGGTTTGTGCATTTTTGTTCAACTATTTTCATTCTACAATATACTTCAATTTAATTCCTGCTGCTTTATTCTTGGACGTTCGTTAAGCCTTTAATTTGTAACTCGCAGTGTTCCTTTATATAAACTTTATCATTTTGGCGTAAGAGGTAGCGCGTTTCTTTGATTTAAGTCTTACTTTGTCTGGTAGAATAATCTCGGTTGAACCAATTTTCCGTTCATTCTTAAAAGTTGACGAGGGGGTCCCTCAAGGGTAAGTTTTAGAGCCAGAATAACCTTAATAAAATTGAAAAACCTTATTTTCGATGTTAGAGAGGAAAACCCTTTTTATTGTTGTCGTCTATAGTAAGTGAGTAAGTAAGTTTATTTGTAACCCACAATATAAAATAAATGCAGAGTAAAAAAAGAAAAAACAAAATAATACTATCCAGAAGGAAATAATAAGGAAAACACAACATAAATAACTAAACAATATCCATAGAATCAGTAATATGGAAAAAAATAAGTGAGGGGGTCACTGGGACATATCTTCCTTGGAGTATTGGTCCTCAGATCCTTAGCGATGTGGTCAAGCAGCACTAGAGGGTCTATAAGTCCAAAATGAGAAAGAATCTTGGGATTTCTGTACCACCTTGGCAAATATAGCAGGAATTTACAATATTTAAAATAGCCTCTCCTTAGCTGAAGACGGTCTTTTTTGCGCATGTTATCCCACATTTCCCTTGCTCATAATCATAGTTTAATTTCCTTGGAATCTCTTGTTGCTTTTGCTGATGATAGGACTCTTGTTACTTCAGTGAAAACCGAGACTGAGCTTCACGGTAATATTCATAATTAAATCTTCACGATAATATTACTTTGGTTTGACCCTAACTCTCTTGCCATAAATAATACTAAATCTAGTTTTTTCTCTTGTATCTCCGATTTATCCTCAACTATCTGAAATCCATGTGTCAAAAGTACCCATTTGTAGATCAACGGATGGCCATGTCCGTTTCTTAGGCTTCTTAAAGAAAATTGATGTTTTTAAGCAGCATTTTGATTAAAATGAAGGTATGCGGAGGCCTTGGCATTTTGAGGAAGCTTAAACACGTTTTTCATTGGCTAACTCTGAGAATCCGCTTTCACATTATTGTTTAGTAGTATCCTTCTATTTGCCCAGTTATATAGTTGTCTATTTTTCCATCTTTTTTTAAACCTCTTCCTACTACTTATATTAAAGCCACAAATCTAATCCAGGAGACAAATCATTCAGCATCTAAACTGTTAACGGATACTGAAAAGATTTGTATTCTTTTCTGTGCATTCTTCCCTTCCCTAAAAGCTCCACGGTGGTCTTTCCAGGCCCCTTGGGTTTACTTCATCTTTCATATCTGAGCTGTTGAACTATCAGCTCCGCAACTCTCAGAATATTCAAATTACACATACTTCCACACTAACATCTGATCTCGGTCCCTTAGTTGAAAGTCGTATTATATGGAATGCACTTCTTGATTGGGACACGAGAATACCATTCGTTTCACACATTCAAAAGACTTGTAAAAATGCTTTAGTTTCTGATTGTTTTTTAACCATTGGTTGCCAATCTAGTTTTTGCTGAGTGACCAGAATAAATTATTGTAAACTGCTGAAATCTTTCTCTCTCTCTGCTTTACTCCCTTTCCTCTCTCTCTGCTTTACTCCCTCTCCTCTCTCTCTGCTTCACCCCTCTCCTCTCTCTCTTCCTCTTTTTTTATTGTGTTTTTATATACTTTTTGTGAGTTAGTGTTTGAATAGTATTTGTAGTTTTCCCCCTCTTTTACATGCCGTAGAGCCTTTTTGAGATCATTGCATTATATATATTTTACGATTTTTGTTTCCTTGTTGAAAATGCATCTTACTGAACTTTGGAGTAAATGTCTTATGGATAAAACTCCCCTATTTCCGCATTCGTTTCATGCTGCTTGTCACTTTTGACTTATGAATTTTTGAGAAACAAACTTTTTGTGTAAAATCTTCTTTGTGTTTTTACGCGAGATAGCAACTATACAAAGGTTTGTAGGGGCTGCCATTTGCAACGTTGGAGCTGCTCATTGCATATTTAGGAATGTAGCAACTGGGAAGTTTAAAATTTACGTATTTAACCGTTCCACAAAGGCAACTAAGCATCAGTAAGCAATGGCTTGTACAGCCGTCACTGTTTTTTTTTTTTACTCCCGGTGTTTCCAACACAAATAGGAGATCCTGTATATATGTTACTAAATCAAGTACCAACTTTATCGTTACGACAGACATTTAAAAAACAGTAAAGTTTTTTTTTTTTTTATACTTATTTTTCTCTAAACAAAATTCGTTACCGTCATAGCATCATTTGCGACAAGGCCTGGGCTTACTGTAATTTTGTTTTGGTAAAAAAGTTATTTTCAGGACTTGGCGCACGACGACCTGAAATAATAACAATTATCATGACAAAAACAATAACAATAATAACAATTAACATGTATTTTGATTTAAGTAGAATATTATGTCCATGTCTGTTAAAGTCACATATTCAGTTTATCATGTTCTGCATAACACCACACACACACACACACATCCTTAAAAATCAATTAAAATAAAATGAAAATGCAGAAAAACGAGTGTGATTTTTTTTTTTTTTTAAATTAAGAACGGTGGGAAAATAACAAAACTCTTTTTTCACTAATCATAATATAATCCGAATATTTCGGCTTTACTTCCGGTAACCTTTGTTAAGGGAAAACAAGAAATCCCAGCAGATCTAGGTATCAAGCAAGCACAAACTTTGGCTCAACATCCCCTGCAAAAAGACTATCCAAACAAAATAAAAGGCACACAAGGGGGAGGCTACTCTCAAAGAGTGAAAAGAACAGAATTGTTTTCATAAAAGCACGTAAAGAATGAGTTTGCACAATTCGCCACCTTAGAAATTTGTTAGCAAGCTTCAAAATACTTCTGCTAAGAGCTGGTGAAAGATTGCCAAAGAGGCTTTCCCGTCGTCTAAGGAAACTTCAATTCTTTCTCTTAAAGTCAACGATGGGGCTATCGTGCAAGATCCAGAGGCAAAGTTTTTCCTAAGGCGTTTGCCTAATTTTCAAATTTAGAGGATAACGGTAAAGAAGTTCCCGATTTCCTTGATCAAACCGATACTATCCTTGATTGTGTAAACTATTCCACTCTCAAAGTCCTTCAGATTCTGCAGAGTCTTGATGTGACCAAATCCACGGGTCCTGACCTAAGGTTTTCTTGAAGTCCTGTAGTGCCGAACTAGCTAGATTTTTGTCATCGCTTTTCCAGCGGGTGTTTCGCTCTGTAAACATTTCCGCACACATGTAAATCCGCCCATGTCATATGTATATCTAAACCAAATGGTGATCAGACGAACTTAGGCTCATATAGGCCTATTCACTTCCTCTCCAGTATTAAGAAAGTTAACGATAGCACTTTCAATTATAAACTGTATCAGTATCTGGAGTCAAATGACCTTTTAGGCGATCACTCATATGGATTTCGCCGAAACCGTTCAAAGATCGATTGCCAAATGGCCCAGCACCAGGAGTAGATTGACCTTCTAGCAAGAGGATACGACATCAGGTTATTGTCATTTGACATTGCCAAAGCTTCTGATAGAGTATGACATCGTGGCCTACTAAAGGAACTTTACACGTATAGTGTCCACGGACGTCTGTTAAAAGTGATCAAGAGCTTTCTTTCTGATCATTCACTACAAGTTGTTCTTGACAGGTTTACTTCCCGCCAATATTAAATAAAGGCAGGCGTAGCCCCGGATAGTATCTTGGGACCTATACTTTTCATTCTGTACATAAATGACATGGGAGACAACCTTGCAAGCCCTCTGCACCACTTTGCCGGCAACACCACAACACAAGTAGCCATCCCAAAACATAAAATTTCAGCCCAAGCCTCCCTACCCCTACAGACTGATCTTTTGGAAGTCGAAAAGTGGCCCGATGCATGGAATGCCAATTTCAATGCATCAAAACAAAGGAGTTGCTGATCTCCCGATTGAACGTGCCATGCACACACCCCAACTTCATCATCACAAATGAAGCTATTAAGAGGAACGGCGAGGTTTTTCTCCTCATAATTCACTTCTCCATAGACCTCTCCTATAAAACCCACTTCGATCTGGCAAGAACCTCCTGTAAAAGAATGCCATGGAAGATCCTTCGCTGCAAAACTTTTACCACACAGTTCGGTCCTCCCACTCTACAAGTCTTGCATCAGAACAATCGCTGAGTATGGATGCCCGTTGTATGCTGGTGCTCCAAAAAATTTGTTGACACTACTTAAAAATATCAAGAACAGGGCTAACAGGGCAGGTCCTGTCGTTCCCCATGACTCTTTCCAATCTGTTAGTGAATGATCTGATGTAGCGTCAATGGTTGTTTTCTATAAGTATATAAAGTCACCCCTTCTCTTGAGCTTTCTCGTCTTGTCCCCCCACCCCTACAAACAAAACGATAAACACGAAGGCACACAGCTCGGTCCAAATACCTTAAGGTTGATAAAAGTTCTAAAAGTTCCTCTATAAACTCCATTAAATGAAAATTCAACAATCATCCAAAACCTCATAATGAAGCGATGTAAAAGATTAGCGACAAATCAGATATTTAATTGCACCTGGCGCCGCAAATTTAAGGGAAAAAACCTTAAAAACTAACCTAAAATAAGCAAAACTATAAAGAAAAGAAAAAAAAAACATACGTCCAGATCACAATACACAGGACAAACAGGATGTGCGTCAAATAATGGAATCCAGTAAAATTTCTATTAAATCTTTTATGCAAGTCTTTTTATTTTAGGTTGGTTAGGTTTTTTTAAAAAGGCTTTTAGAAGTGAAGTAAAAACATTCGAGCTTTTATTATTATTAGTTGATTTTTTTTTTCATTGTCTTATTGATAAAGTATACCCGTTCTTCTATACTTTCATTTGGTTTTTATTGCATTAATTAAAAAAAAACTTTCCAAAAATAAGTTTTTCAAAGAAAAGTAAAGGCCATTTTAAACTTAAGCTCAGGAGATACAAATATCTGTTAGAATTCAAACTCAAAACGATCAGAAATTACTATTAAAGAATAAATGAAACCCAAAATGCACAGAAATTAAATAAACAATCATAGCAAAAAAACATACAACAAGTAATAATATAAATGAATAAATAGATCTTAAAGCGAGTAATGCTTAGATTGAATATGACAATAAAGCTTAAAACAAAAAAAAAATGTTTTGCCATTGAAGTATTAATGAAACTTTAAACGAACAGAAATCAAATAAACAATCAATGCGAACAAACATACAATATATATATTAATGTAAATGGATAAATAAATCTTAAAACGAGTGAAACTTAAATTGAATATGCCAATCAAGTTTGAATCGAATAAAAATAACTACAAACAAGAGTTTGGGTATCGTATCACTGCAGAAGCCTAAAACCTACTGCGTCATTGGCGCTTTACTGAAAACAATTCTTTGAAATATTTTCACTTTTATAACTTTAAGAAATCAAAAATTAATTAAGATTTTAGGGAATAAAATTCAGCATATGTATATTAAATTGACAATGCACATTTTTTTTTTCAGTAAACTCATTTGAATTTTATTTTCAGTAAAGTACAAATTATATTCTGGCTTTTAGAAAGCATAGGGGTTTTGAACCCTACTCACAATAATTTATGCTCGTTTTGAGTTTGACTCTAATATTTATTTTAAATTTTGTTCGTTTTGGGTGTCATTTATTTATTGATACTGATTTGGGGTAGTTGTATGCTTGGTAGATTATATGATAGTCCGGACGCCAGGTGTTGAAAATGATAACCATACCACGACGGAATGGGGCTGCTACGAGAATTGGCCTACCCTCCACCCCCTAAATTGACCATGCGGATTCAAAAATATCAATGGCACTTGCTTGCAAGTGGTGGAACACTCCGAAACTTGACATTTTATTATATTTTGGTGTTTCATGCAAGAAAATAAATGTTCCACAAAGTTTGAGGTGCAGTTTTCCGCTCAAACAGAAATGCCTAGAAGCCATAGAATGTTTTCATAACAAACTAACACGATTAGTTACAAAAAATGGCAGAGTTAAAGAAAATGGCAAAACTATATGAGTCTTGAACAGTCTTGGAAAATACAAACAAGATCAAATTGGATATTAGATATTAATTAGATATTATAGATTGGATATAGATATATTAGATATTAATTGTTGAAAGATCCATCAGTTCAAGATTTTTTTTCACTGTAATTTTTATTTTCATTTTCAATGTTGTAAGAACTGGAAAATAATAAATTTGTAATATACGAGTAATTCGTTTTCAGTGAAGCACCAATGATGCAGAAGGCTTTAGGTTTTTACAGTTAAAGAAGGGGGCAGTATCCAAATTTTGCTTGTAGTGAAACTATATTTGTCTTGACCAATCTTGAAAAGAACTAATAAATTAAACTGAATATTTGATGTATAATGATATTAATCGCTGAAAGCTCATCAGTTCAAAGTTTTACTGTAATTTTAATATTTATCGTCAATATTAAGTACAAAAGAAAATTATATTTGTAATATAATTCGTTTTCAGTAAAGCGCCAATGACGCAGTAGGTTTTAGGCTTCTGTAGTGATACGATACCCAAACTCTTGTTTGTAGTTACTTTTAATCGATTCAAACTTGATTTGCATATTCAATTTAAGTTTCACTCGTTTTTAAATTTATTTATTCATTTACATTAATATCTAGTGTAAGGTTGCTTGCATTGATTGTTTATTTAAATTCTGTTCGTTTTAAGTTTCATTTATACTTCAATGGCAAAACATTTTTTTTCGTGTTAAGCTTGATTTTCATATTCAATCAAAGCAGTACACGATTTAAGATCTATTTATTCATTTATGTTATGACTTGTTGTATGTTTTTGCTATGATTGTTTATATAATTTTTGCTCGTTTTGGGTTTCATTTATTCTTTAATAGTAATTTCTGGTCGTTGTGAATATTAATTCTAAAATGTATTTGTATATCCTGAGCTTAATTTTAAAATGTCCTTTACTTTTCTTTGAAAAACTTATTTTTCGGAAAGTTTTTTTTTAAATTAATTTTTGTTCGTTTTTGATTGCAAAAAGTTTCAAGTTTTTTTGGCATGGGGGTGCTTACTTTCCGATTATTCTTGACTTTAAAAAACGGATCTAGAACTTTCAACTTTTAAATTGAATGAGGCTTTTTTCAAAGTCTACACGATTACCTCTTTGATAAAAACCTTACATATGAACAATAGACAGCTTGCATAACTTGTGGACAGCGATTGACAACAATGAATGGATTGAAAAAATAGCTCCAATAAGGGTGTTTAGACCATTTCACTTACTGGCACAAAGGAATCACGACTGTTTGGAATTGACCTTAATAGGAATTTGTGTGCCAAAGCAATTTTGCATCTATCACAGAGTATGTATTTTAACCTTATAATTGGATAATTATAATGGATTTCCTATGTTCTTCCCATACAAAACCCCTTCCCATAAGTTATAAACCCCCCTTAATAAGTTATGCCCCAGGACATAACTTACAACGCCTAACCCTGGGCCCTGGTGGCCTGTGTCGACACCGGAGTTTTTTGTTATCAGAACTTTGAACAAAATGAACAATATTTTGTTCATTGAACTTTGAACAATATTTTAACAAAATGTCTATCTCAAAATTTTTATCTGATGCATCTAGGGCGTGGACGAGGGAGAGGGGCTAGTTGCCATTCAATCTCTTTTGACTCTTAAAAAGTGAACAAGAACTTTCAATTTTCAATCAAATGAGCCCTCTCTGAAGTTTATACGAACATCCTTTCCATAAGAAATAATATGGAGGATTCGGAGAATCCTTAAATTACAACCCTTGCCCTGAGGGCTTTGGTGGAGTTGTAATCCTCAAAGACCTAATTTCCAGAACTTAAAACTACGTTTAATAAAATGACTGTCTTAAAATTTTGATTGGATGTGTTTGGGGAAAAGGTGGGCTTGAGAGGGGGGGGGGGGGTAGTTGCCCTCAAATCACTTTCGACTATTACAAAGGGCACTAGTCCTAGGAATTTCCAATCGAATGACCCTTTTTTGAAGTTTCTACGACACCGCCTTCTATAAAACCTGAAACCCTTGCCCTGAGCGTTGTAGGGGATTGTCCTCCTCAAAAACATATTTTCTTTCTGAAAATCAACTACGCTGAACAAAATGGCTATCTCAAAATTTTGATTGGATGTGTTTGGGGGAATGCTGGGCGTGGGGGGGGGGCTAGTTACCCTAAAATCACTTTCGAATATTAAAAAGGCCACTAGCCCTTTGAATTTCCAATTGAATGTGCCTGCTTTGAAGTTTCTACGACAACGCCTTCTATAAGAACCTTATATACCCCCAGGGCATAACTTAAAACTCTTGCCCTGAGGGTTGTGGGGGAGTGTCCTCCACAAAAATATATTTTCTATCTGGAAATCAGCTACACTGAACAAAATGGCTATCTCAAAAGTTTCATTGGATGTCTTTGGGGAAATGATGGGCATGGGGGGGGCTAGTTGCCCTCCAATCACTTTCAACTATTAAAAAGGGCACTAGCCCTTTAATTTCCAATCGAATGAGCCTGTTTCGAAGTTTCTATGACAAAGCCTTCTAAAAAAACCTTATATGCCCCCTGGGCATAACTTAAAACCCTTGCCCTGAGGGTTGTGGGAAAGTGTTCTCCTCAAAAATATTTTCAATCTGGAAATCAACTACGCTGAACAAAAATGCCTATCTCAAAATTTTGATTTGATGTGTTTGGGGGAATGATAGGCGTGGGGGGCTAGTTGCCCTCCAATTACTTTTGACTATTAAAAAGGGCACTATCCCTTTTAATTTCCAATCGAATGAGCCTTTTTGAAGTTTCTATGACAACGCCTTCTATAAAACCTTATATGTCCCCAGGGCATAACTTAAAAACCCTTGCCCTGAGGGTTGTGGGGGATTGTCCTCCTCAAAAACATGTTTTCTATCTGAAAATCAACTATGCTGAACAAAATCCCTATCTCAAAATTTTTATTGGATGTGTTTGGGGAAATGATGGGCGTGGGCGTGGAGGGGGGCTAGTCACCCTCCCATCACTTTCGACTATTAAAAAGGGCACTATCCCTTTGAATTTCCAATCGAATGAACCGTTTTTGAAGTTTCTACGACAACGCCTTCTATAAAAACCTTATATGCCCCCTGGGCATATCTTAAAACCCTTGCCCTGAAGGTTCTGGGGGAGTGTCCTCCTCAAAAAAATATTTTCTATCTGGAAATCAACTATGCTGAACAATTTGGCTATCTCAAAATTTTAATTGGATGTGTTTGGGGAAATGATGGGCGTGGGGGGGGGGGGGGGGAAAGTTGCACTCCAAACACTTTCGACTATTAAAAATGGCACTAGCCCTTTAATTTCCAATTGAATGAGCCTGTTTTGAAGTTTCTACGACAACTCCTTCTATAAAAACCTTATAGGCCCCTAGGATATAACTTAAAAACCTTGCCCTGAGGGTTGTGGGGGGGTGCTCCTCAAAAATATATTTTCTATCTGGAAATCAACTACGCTGAACAAAATGGCTATCTGACCATTTTTATTGGATGTGTTTGGGGAAATGATGGGCGTGGGGGAGGGGGGAGGGGGCTAGTTACACACCAATCACTATCGACTATTAAAAAGGGCACTAGCCCTTTAATTTCCAATCGAATGAGCATGTTTTGAAGTTTCTACGACAACGCCTTCTATAAAAACCTTATATGCCCCCAGGGCCTAACTTAAAACCCTTGCCCTGAGGGTTTTGGGGGAGTGTCCTCTTCAAAAACATATTTTCTATCTGGAAAGCAACTACACTGAACCAAATGGATATCTCCAAATTTTGATTGGATGTGTTTGGGAGAATGATGGGCGTGGGGGGCGCTAGTTGCCCTCCAATCATTTTCGACCATTAAAAAGGGCACTAGAGCTCTTGATTTCCAATCGAATGAGCCCTCTTTGAAGTTTCTATGACGACCCTTCCATATGAAGTGCCTCTCGGAAAAAAAAAATAATAATAAAACATTGGAGCCGTATGGCCTTTACTATAGGCAACGCTACAGCGTTGCCTCTGATATAGAAAGGCAATGTGGTCTAAGAAATTATTTACTTTTACAGACCACATTATTTATACTTACTTGTCTTTGGAGAACTATTCTTTAAGATAGCAAGCCAATTAAAAAGAAAATATATTAATTACGGGTAGAATTTCTTAAAAAGCCAATAAAATTAGGTGTCTATTAAGAAAATTTTTACCCCTTATTAATATATTTTCGTTTACACTGTAAATGGAAAGGCAGTATGGTGCAAGAAATTAATTACAGATAGCAAGTCATTCACCTAAACAATACATGGTATTCTAAAGATTCTAACGGTATTCTATCGGTATTCTAACGATTCTATATCTCGCATTTTAGTCTCTGTTCGATAACGGCTGCTATGGTAGCCTGTTTTTGAAATAAATGTTCCCTCAAATTACAAAAAAAACTTCAAAAAACACATAAACTATTCGTCTATGTTAATTTCTTTACGTTTTTATGAGTCAGACAAACATTTCGGGGTGGGGGGGGGGGGAGTTGAACCCCCCACCCCTGGATACGGCCTTGGTCGCAATGCTACTGAAGAAATTTACAAAAAATTCAGAAAGACAAGAAAGGAGCAAAAAGACAATGAATTTATCAATTTACCGACTTCTGTTCTTTTTATGAAGAAAAAAAGCTTAATGTATCAGGGTGGTGCACCAGATTACGAACTAATTAAATAACGACTTTTAAAGTCAAGATTTTACTTTTAAAGTCAAACGATCCTTAAATGTACTATTTCTCTTTCCCTCATTTATGAGAATGTCCAAATAATTAGTAATAAGTTTAGTTGATTAGATAAACTTAAGTAATTATTCAAAACAGTTAGTTAGATAAATGAGCCCCACGAATTGTATTGAACTTCACATCAGTAGCGTCAATTCACGAAAAAACGGTAGGTTCAAAATTTATAATTTCTAGATTTTAAGAAGGTGGGCAATTTTGTTGTTTCTTTAGTTTTTTTTTATTGAAAATACAAAAAAAAAAAAAATCATTTTTCAATAAAAATACCAAAATAGAGTATTTTCAAAATCGAGGAGGGGGCAAAAAATATGGAATAAAGGCTGAAAACCAATTAACGCCATCGCCCCACATCATAGACACATAAGATGCCCAAGAGAATACTACGGAAAGGCGATCATCCAAAACATTGGAGTATTAATTTTCAACGAAATCAATTTTTTTTTATTATTATTAAAAAAATTATTATTATTATTATTATTATTATTTTTTATTATGTTTTCTTTTTAGGGAGAAGATGAAACAAACTTACACTGGACTGGGACGGTATACCAAATTGAGCTTTTCAAGGAGCCATTCAAAGCGTTTGTAGTCACTCTTTCTTAAATGACTTAACAGACCATTTCTCCTATTGACCATTTCTTGAAGCTGCACCTTCCACTCTTTTCTAACTGCTTTTGATTTCGACTTGTATTCATCCACCAATACTAGACGTTGATAATAGCGAATACTGGCTGTTAATGCAGCAACTGTATAAAGAAAAGAAACCTTTATAAAATCAAAATATTCTCTTAAAAACCTGTTAAAAAGCATAATGATTATTATAGTAATTATCATGACTAAATAATGTATCATATAACAATAATTTACAACAATAATAATATAACATATAATTGCATGCTATATAATATTTTTAATAAAATGTATTACACTAAATGTTTAATTGGAATTGGATCATAATATACAAAGGATAGCAGGTGAAATCCGTTGCGTAATTTTATATTTGAACATTTTATTGGATATTCTGCCTTTAATGAACCTCGCTTGAACTTAAATTCTGTTTAAGGTTTAGATACAAGAACAAAATTACTGACAAAGTCAATTCAGTGACTTAGTATCTAGTCGTTCAGCACTTATGGTAAACGCATCTCCGTCATTACGTAGGGGTATTAGGGGGGTAGGGGTTACGGCCCCCTTTGGGTACGGCCTTGGAGTCAAAATCTTGTTGCCAGTTTCGTATACAAATATTGAAGGGAAAGCAGTGAAATATTTTAGTGTTATCTGACGTAAAATATGCGACGTCAAAACGCGTATTTCAGAGCAATTTTTTACGCCTAACCTTTGACTAGGCCTTTTCTGATGAATTAGCTTTGTTTATAGATAATCATTTTTCATTATGCTACACGTTGATTGGTCAG
Source organism: Artemia sp. Qi Xiang Cuo (assembly GCF_049724085.1). NCBI lineage: Eukaryota > Metazoa > Arthropoda > Branchiopoda > Anostraca > Artemiidae > Artemia > Artemia sp. Qi Xiang Cuo. The sequence continues at coordinate 26,784,843 of NC_142795.1, forward strand.
TGCTCACGCAATGGCGAACCCTATTTTTGTTTGTCCCGTGCTGAATTTTTTACAGCGACAATTGGCCAAAGAAAAAAATACAGTCATAAAAATAACTACAAATGTTTTGGCGAAAGAGGTGATCAAACAGGTGATTGATGTTTGTAAAAGTGCGTTACATGTTGATGTACTTGATAAAGAGGAATGCACCCAACTGCAACATTTGTAAGTGATCTTCTTTTAGCTACTAAGTAGATTCGTGGAGCGTTTAGAGCAACTGCCAGTACTTGCAATTATTGATCCCTCGCATGTCCCGGCTATTCATAATGACACAGATACGATAGCAGCATTGCGTTATAATTTTTGCGTCCTTTCTTGTGGACATATATATATGGATATATATATTGCGTCCTTTCTATATGGAACTTTCTTGTGGAAAAATGAAACTTCTAGTAGTGCCCCGAGTCCGGTTGTCTGGCATTCGGCTCCACACTGTCGAACTAATGCTGTTCCGGTGGTGTTAGTGAACTTACCTAATAGTTTGAACATGCAAAACCCAGCTAATCAGTGAGCATTTGTTCAAAAATTGGCTTTTACAGACAAAGTTAAGCACATTGTGGCTCGTAAAGACAAGCTGGTAGTTCATATGGTACCAGAAGAGTGTGCTATAGCGGCGACTGCTATTTTACCTAGTACGCAAAATTCCCGTGCAAAAGTAGTGAAATCCGAGTTTGCTTGGATTATTAAACTGGATACTCGGTATGACGTTTCGCAGATTCCAGTCGTTGTTGAAAAAGTGATCAGTGCAATCCGATTTGATAATTCTAGAGTCGTCCAACTCAAGTCAAAATCAAAGGACGATTTGGATCGGGCTATCAAATTCGGTGTTAAAATAGATTAATGCTTATTCTTTGTTATTATACCTACGGAGAAACCAAAACAGCATCATAATTGCCGGGATTTGGGCATTTTGCCCACGACTGTACTTTCGCAGCTAAGTTTCACACGTGAGCCGGTAATCACAATTGCACTGAGAAAACCTGTCCGGAAGAGAGTATTAAATGTGCCAACTGTGAGGGTAGTCATCGTAGCCACAGGATGCTGTGTGCCGAACTTAAAAAGCACCTACCTGTTCATGATTCTGCAGGAACAAAAGTTCGGACAGCATGTTGACACAATGGCGTCTGTATTTTATCAGAATATTAACGGTGCCCGTGAAAAGTTAGATGCTCTCGAACCCTTGTTCGGTGCCTTCGACATCGTGTGCATTATCGAATACCGTCTTGGTGAGAATAATGTGTCTATGATAGAGCTATCCTTAGATGACATATTTTTCTGAAAACCTGCTAACGTTACCGTTAGGTCGTCCCTTAGGAGGCCTAGTAATTGCTGTACATAAAAAGTATGATCATAGTCATATTGAGTCAAGTGATTTTTGTATTTCTGTTGATTTGGGTTGTATTGCTCTAGTTTGTGTGCATATGCCAACTAATTACCGAAATGAAGCTTCTATGAGAAAGAATGTCAGTAGAAACTGACGATTATTCTAGGAATAAATATCATTTTGTTTAAAACAGCCAATCTAGTCAATTAGTGTGACTTGCATTATATTAAGTATCCTTCTTTTATACGTTGGCTGGAATTGTGATATTAACTTATTGTTGCCTTTTGGTTACAACTGTGACAAATTAAAAACAAATTCTTAAAAAACAAGTCGTTTCAATAAAGCGGAAATAACACTCTGACCTTACAGTGTCGGGGGCAGGGCATGTAGCAGTAGGAGGGTAGACCATTTCTCCTCGTTTTAGGTTCTAAAATTTAGAAAATTGGAAAGATGCGTAGAACTACACCTACGGGTCTCGAAACTGAAACTTAAAAGTAGAGGAATGAGTAGGATAGCGGAAAAGTGATCCAGGGGGGGGAGGTGAATTCATGAAAAACGCTTTGTAAAGACACTATTTATAAATTTCTCCGAGAGCGAAGGGGTCCTTTGGACTATCATTAGAAGTGCAAATTCCTGCTCTGTCTGTGCAGGCTTCTCTGTAAACATGGTTCATTTAAAAAGTACTCACTTGAGGCTTCAGAAGATCCAAAATCACATGGATGTCTCCTTACGTCATTGATCATATCATTTTTATATATTTTGAATTTCTGCCAGTTGTTTTGATATTCAGCAGAAAGAAGTTGTTTGACAGCCGGGGAGGCATTCCTGAAATAAGCCAAAGATATAAAAGTATAGACACCTCTTGCTGTCCATCATCTCGTGCAGTTTCGAAACAAAGTTTCGGCTATTAAAATCTTGATCGAACTTGAGTTTAACTACTGTATCAGATATACTTATAAAACATCTCCATACGCGTAAGATAAATCAGAGAATATAAAGACACTTTTGGCAATTATGCGGTCTAGAAAATCCCATGCACCTTGGCTGACCTGAGGGGATGGGGCGACAGGAGGCACAAATCCCCAGAACACAAACCTCAAAGAGATCAGGCCTAATATAACATTTTTTATGCGTACAATTATTTACAATTTTTTATATTTCTGTTCAGCTAATCTAAAATTAGACACTTTTGCTCATTTCATGACCTTTTATGACTTTACTTTCCCACAGAACAAAATATGGAATAAGATGTTAAATGTGCATAATATATAGAGGCCTATTATAGAGCTCCTTGAAGAGTCCATGAGCAACACACAAAACCCCCAATTACCTACGGTAAGGCCAACTGCACTAATATGTACATAATTCTGTAATTATGCAATTACAAGGCTATACAGTGGTTATGGAAAATAAATTGAAAATTAAAAGGAATCTGGGTTCATCTTTTTAATCCCAATGAGTTTTACTATTTACAGTATCTTAGTGCTCTTTTATAGTAAAAAATAAATTTTTGTAAAAATTTAGTAAAAATAAACTTTGTCCACAGGGACCGGTCTTTCCTCTCGATAGCCTTACCTATCAATAAAAATAGATAAAAAAAAGAAATAATATCATTACAACTTAAAAAAAAATCAAAATTCTTAAATTGCCTATTGCAGACAGCAGGTGATAATAATATATGTTTATATCATTTATGCACTGAATAAGTTTTTATTGAGTTCATTTTGTTTTATTCCTTTTTAAAAACTGTTGTTACCATCAGCCCAAAAGGAATCATCTTGTATTTTCTTCAACTTTCCTTTTAAAAAATCGGCAATTAAAGAGCTCAATGGATATATTATCCTTCGTATGTTTGAGGACTTGTAGATAAAATTCTACTATTTATGAAATATTGCACTAGATAAAATATTTAACAGATTTTTAGAAAACTGTGGGACACTAAAATAACTTAAGATCTTAGTACAACTTAGGGAAATTCATGGTAGTATTGTAGCAATTTTTCTGTCACAATGCTGCGAAGAATTTTGAACTTCTCAGAGTACTTTCATTAGTTTTGCTTATTGGCCTTTAATATTTTAGGACAAGTGATTATTAAAATCATATATTATGAATAAAAGATTAAACAAGAAAATTATCGGAATTCTGGGGGACAGGATCCGTACCAGCCCCCAAATGACGGATATATGTGTGTTGTATAAACAGTGGCCAACTAATCCATGCCTTGACGGCATGGGGAAATCAAAATCGCCGACATTTCCCGTGGTTACACTTTCATCGCTCCTTCGATGCCACAGTGTCCTGATAGCGCTCAAGAGAAAAACAAGAAAAATAAACATACCAGAATTTCAAGCTATTTTTTTAAATTCCTCTTTTTTTTAGTCCGTTACCTCTACAGTTAGAATAAACATATAATGTATTTATCGCCAAAAATAAATTCCTGAATAAGTTTGAATTTAGATTATTTCTCTAGAGAGTTTTTTTTTTTTCAAAATATGTTTTTCCTTTTCACTTACTAAGGGGACTGGAAGGGGGTGGCATTCAAGAAAGGAATTTTAAACGTCCTATTAAAGATTTTCGGTCAAGCATTTCAATGGTAAACGACACAAAAGACTCATTTTTGGTACCAAATGGCACATCAATTGAACAAAATTTTTCAATTTATTAAATAATTAATAATTTATTTTGAATTACTATCATGCTAATTTTATTTTTGAATTTATTTCTATGTTATTAAGTAATTGATAAATTATTTTTTTATTACTATTATTATTGTTGGTTAATGATTTTTTATTTTTAACTGATTTTTATTTTATTAATTAATTAGTAATATAAAAATTACTTCATTTATTAACTGCACCCCCTACTTAATTAAAAAAAAAAAATCAAAAATTACAAAATGATCATAACCGTTAGATTCTTTATTTGAAATTTTGTGCCCCTAAAATTTCTGAGCGCAGGGTAAGTGCCCACTCTATCCGCTAAAAAACCACCACTGACCCCTGATTAGTTAGGGTAAGTTCACAGTGCTTAATCGAATTGGAAACAGGTAAATTACAATTTTACAATTACTATACCGGACGAAGTTTAATTTTAACTCAAAGTTGTAGGACCTAACTAAAGTAAAAAGCTTTTAAATCTACAGTAGTTAACATATACAAGAGGGGATATTTGCCAGTCCTTTCAACAGTGTATAAAAAGATCGAAAATCGTTTTCAATTGTTTCAAGACACCACTGAAACATCTATTTAAAAAAAGTACATATTTCAATATCCTGCAGTATTTTCACTTTATCAAAGAGGAAAAAATATAACAAGAATTAGATAGCTTATTTAAGTTTAGCCTGCTATTCTGTCTATCCAGAAATTTTCTTTACTGAATACTTTTGATCTTTGTAAATTTTAAGCTTACTTGTAGACATCAGTATCAGCTAAAACTTGATAGCTACGTCTTAACCTTGAAGGCTCCGGGTCAGTGTAGGGCGGCCAATCTCCACTTTTTTTGGGATCATGTGTTCGAACTCTCAATGGCTGAACCCACCTAATTTCAATATCAGACTTGAATCGCCTTGGAAGAACTGAAAAAAGCATACACACATATACTTTTGCAAGATTAGTGACTCATTAGTCATTTAATAATAACACAAAAAACTGATCACAGAATGGCAAGCATATTTGAAAATTTGTTAACCAGGAGTGTTAGAATCCTTCAAATGTTATAGCATAAAAAAAGCTCTTAGTTAATATCAAAGAGTATGGATAACTTATAAGAGTGGAAACTGGCGCAAAAAAAACATCAATGTCATCTGGCTTTTGGTGACGCTTGGCATTTTTCAAACAGTGTAATCGTTTTTCTATCAGGAACTGAGATCAAACTCTTATTGCTACACTAATTTTTACTAACTGCACAAATTAAATTAATTATTTTTATTATTACACTGAAAAAATGCCTAGTGCCGCCAAACGCTAAATGCAACTGACAGGTTTATTTTTGCCGACACTACCGCCATACTCTTTCGTTAATATAAAGATAGCGTTGATGTTGCAGGCGAAAAAACTTTTTGTTTATATGAAGTTGGTATTCAAAACACCAAAAGAATAATCACAAGAAAATGCTCTAGAAGCCGGAAGGAGTCTATTGTGGATTCCAAAATTCACAATAGACATAAAAAAAAATAAAAATAGAAAATAGACATAAAGTTTCTTCTTTTTCAGAAAAAGAAGAAACTTATCATATGTGCATACAGTCCAGAGCTGCGTGGAGGAGGCAATTATTTTTTCTCATGGGAAAGAGGTTTGACACTTCAATAATAAAAAAAAACTGTTAGGGCTAAGAATTCTACTTTTTATCCATTGTTGGGCATTTAGACAATAATATCTTAAACATCATCAGCTGTAAACAGATCTAATAGACAGTTAATATACATACTCACTCTCAGGAATACACTAAGCATTTCTTGAATGGCTGAAAAAACTACAATCTTTAATGAGTCAACAATAATAAATATGGAATGTCACTGAATGATCAATGGACTAAAGTGCTCAATTTCTCAGTAAAATACACTAGAACTGAATTATGGTGTTGCAATGCCAACCAATTTTTGAATAAAGGAATTCAAAGAAGGGAAATATTTATATGTGTTTTATCTAGAAGATATAGGGTGACTTCACTGGTAACTAGTCATTATACCTTGTTTACCAGTGTCATTTAGTGTGTCCAATGTGTATTACCATATGTCCTTGTGTATGGAGTCAAGCAATAAAGATTTATTTTTGTAATAAATAAAAAGTCAGCAAAAGCTTATAAACGCAGAAAAAACCCAAACACAGATTAACGCACATATACACTCATACACAGATTAAGAATGACTTCTTAGGGGCGTAGATAGATGCGCGTATGTGGCACTCACAAGATTAAAAGTTTTTGGTAATTTTTACTAGATAAAAATAGAGATATTATCCCATTTCCAAAATCATAAGCACATTAGCATTAACTTTTTTTTTTACCGATTTATTACATATATGTGGGTTAATTTTTGATAAAAATCTATGTGGCTAACTTATGAGATTAGCCAGGTGTTGCGCAAGATTGTATTTCAGGAATCGAGATTAAACTTAGATAAAATCCAACCAAGAATAGGTCGACTTGACTTATTGCTCTTGCTGGTGGTCCAGCACAGAGAAAGATGCTACTCGTCACCTCTAGTGCAGACGGTCCTGAGCTAGCACGATTGCTTTGTCTGGGATCCTACCGACCAATGGTTGTCCCCAAGTGACCCAAGGCTGTCCTTCCATCTAGAACGAGGCCTTCCACGCGGGTGCTTCCAGCCGTGCGTAAAGGGATCGAAACTAAAGACAATACTGGCTGACATTTCTGCAGAAATGCGGGCAAGGTGGCAGAACCACCAAAGAGTTCGTGAGGCAGGCTGATGTGAGTTGGGTGTTTGGTTGGATAGTGACAATAGTCTGGCGTTGAAGACGAAGTCATACCACTTAACACCTTCGACTTGTCTGAGAAACTTGGTTTGAGCCACGTCTATAGCGTTTAGGACCGAAACGACAGCAAACAAGGGCACATATAAGGGGGGGGGGGGGGAGCAGGGGGTCACCAACCCCCTGGCTGAATGACACTGCCTTATATTTTTTGCTTTGAGATTTCCATTGTACAGCATTGGAAGTGCCAATTAGACCAGTACCCCCCCCCATAAAATTCAGCTTATGGGTGCCCATGGCAGCAGGCCAGGTCTCAGCAGTGTAGAGAAGAGCTTGGTTTGCACTAGTTAACACACTAGTTTGCTTCTCCTTCAAAAATATAACACAATACATTAATTCAGTTAGATTAGTAGCAAGAACAAAAGAGAAGCAAAATGAACCTTCACCCACATATATTTTTGGTACTTGATCTATACTTTATTTCTATTTTCACTTTTACTATATATATATAATATAATATATAATATAATATATATATATATATATATATATATATATATATATATATATATATATATATATATATATATATATATATATATATATATATATATATATATATATATATATATATATATATATATATATATATATATATATATATATATATATATATATATATATATATATGTGTGTGTGTGTGTGTGTGTGTGTGTGTGTGTGTGTGTGTGTGTGTGTGTGTGTGTGTGTGTGTGTGTGTGTGTGTGTGTGTGTATATATATATAAATAATATGAGAAGCAAAAATGAACCAAAATGAACAACTTCACCCACATATATTTTGAACAAAGAGAAAGCAAAATGAACCTTCACCCACATATATTTTTGGTACTTGATCTATACTTTATTTCTATTTTCACTTTTTACTATATATATATAATATAATATATAATATAATATATGTGTGTGTGTGTGTGTGTGTGTGTGTGTGTGTGTGTGTGTGTGTGTGTGTGTGTGTGTGTGTGTGTGTGTGTGTGTGTGTGTGTGTGTGTGTGTGTGTGTGTGTGTGTGTGTGTGTGTGTGTGTGTGTGTGTGTGTGTGTGTGCGTGTGTGTGAACGTGTCTGTATGTGTGTGTGTGTGTGTGTGTGTGTGTGTGTGTGTGTGTGTGCGTGTGTGTGTGCGTGTGTGTGAACGTGTGTGTATGTGTGTGTGTGTGTGTGTGTGTGTGTGTGTGTGTGTGTGTGTGTGTGTGTGTGTATATATACATACATATATATATATATATATACAGTATATATACAAATAAATATGTATATATGTATGTAGAGTAGAATATTTTTATTTATAACACGTACATAAATAAATGTCACAAAACAGCGCACATGCCTGGTGGCATACTTTAGCGCTGAAAATATTGCTGACGAAAATACATAGCCATTTTCTAACTAAATTTTACAACAACAAAAAAGAAAACCCTAATGAACAAAATGCTTAGCATGTCATAAGATATTTCTTCACCAGTCTTAGAAAATGTCGCTTGTTGCTGCATTCTCGAACTGATGCAGGAATTGAGTTCCAGATTTTTGGCCCAGTTTGAAAGATGCTGAATCCCGCTCTAAATATTGGGAAAATTTCGCACGAAAAGTCTGAACGATGTGTAGTAGGATAATTATGAAATTGAGAATTAGTTGAGAAAATGCTGGAGAAATTTACAGGTAAATTACTATATTGATAATCGTGACAAATACTAGAGATAGAAATTAAATGAAGTTGGTCCAAAGAGAAAATTCCTGAAGTCCCATATAGCTGTCTAACTGAAGTTCTGCAATCAACATTAAAAATAATCCTCATTACTTTATTCTGAAGTATTTGGAGAGATTTGAAAACAGACAGAAAGGTAGATGCCCAAACCAAAATACAGTAGAGAAAATATGGGTGGACAAAAGAATAATAAATAGATTTTAGAATATATTTAGGAAAGAAGTGACGAAGACGAGCTAGCATGCCAATATTTCGGGAAATTTTTAACAACAGTGTTTTTACATATTTATGAAACGACAAATTTTCATCTAAAATAATCCCTAAATATTTGAACTGATCTACCTGTTTTAATTCAAGACCATTCAAGAAAAGAGAGAAGGTATCTGACACTACTGATCCAGTTCATGAAAATAACATGTATTGGCATATTTTTTTCATTAAGAGCTAGTAAATTCCTTGAATAACAATCAGATACAGTTAGTAACATACTTTCGAGGTTCTGGAAAAGAACTGATAGGTCCCAGTGAGAAGCAAAAATTACTACATCATCAGCAAACATTATAATTTTACAAAGAAGCAAAACTTCTGGCAAATCATTTATAAAAAGAATAAATAGAATAGGCCCAAGAACAGAGCCCTGAGGCACTCCATAACTAATTGGAAAAGTTTTGGAACAGAGATCACGAGATTTATCAACACAATCTAGTCATCTCCCAGAAAGGTAAGATGAAAAAAATTTAACAGCTTGTGTTGAAAACCCATAAGACTTTAGTTTAAAAAGAAGCAATGAATGATTTACGGTGTCAAACGCCTTTGCGCTTCACTTCAACTGACAACAATAGTGGCTGAGATAACAGTAATGACCAAATCTTTACAATGACTAAGTCATAATAATAATTAGAATTGCAATGCCTGAATGCCAATAATAATAACAACCATAATAATCGCACAAAAAACACTTTTCTTCACTATATATCCTAAGTCCTGATCATGTGCCGTGAGAACTATTTCACGATTGGCTCAAGTCCTGTGGAGGGGGCTGCTACCTTGTAATCATGTTTACCAACTCACTTCATTATGCTAACTCTCTACCCAATAAATTGTTTTAAATATTTTGATGATTTAAACATTGACACTGCTCTTATAACTTAAACTTCCTGAGAAACTTTGTATTTAGTATCTTTTTTATTACCAAATATCTTAACGAAGTTCAAAACCGAATAGTGTTGTTGTTTGGCTGAGGCCAAAACACAGTTTCTCCTTTTGCTGATTAAAAATTTAGACTCTTGGAAACGGGATTTGAACTTAATTAGGGGAAGTTTAATTTATGTTGGAATTATCTTTAGAAAGAAAGAATTTTATTTTTTGTATTTTAAATACATCACATACTACTCACGGTACACAACTAGCTCCTCCCCCCCCCCTTCATGCCTTTGGGTGTATTGGATGGATAAACCCATCCAATAAAAATTTCAGGTGACCACATTTTGTTAAAAATAGTTCCATCATCAGATATTAAAATTCCAGGGTTGACACAACCCCTGAGGGCCTAGGGATGGGCATTGTAAGTTATACTCTGGGGATATATATGGTTCTTATAGAAGTGATACTCATATAAACTTCAGAGAGGGCTCATTTGATTGAAAATAGAAAGTTCTAGTTCACTTTTAAAGAGTCAAAAGAGACCGAAGCTTAATCTAGTCCTCCCATGCCCTTTTCCCTCAAACCCATCTGATAAAAATTTTGAGATAGCAATTTTGTTAAAAATAGTTCAAGCATCATATAATAAAAACCCCAAGGTTGACACAAACCCATTTTTTCACTTTGATATTGTTACTTTGATACCAGTTTTGTTACTTTGATGAATATTTGTTTTTTTTTTTTTAGTTTGATTTTGAAATAAGGAATTTTTAAAAACTTGAAATTTTTTGCAATCAAAACAAACAAAAATTAATTAAAAAAAAACTTTCCAAAAAATAAGTTTTTCGAAGAAGCGTAAAGGTCATTTTAAACTTAAGCTCAGCAGATACAAATACCTTTTAAAATTCAAACTCAAAAGGACCAGAAATTACTATTACAGAATAAATGAAACCCAAAACGAACAGAAATTAAATAAACAATCATAGCAAAAACATACAAAAAGTAATAATATAAATGAATAAATAGATCTTAAAGATCTTAAATAGATCTTAAAGCAAGTAATGCTTAGATTGAATATCAATATCAAGCTTAAAACAAAAAAAAAATTTTCCTATTGAAGTATAAATGAAACTATAAACAAACAGAAATTGAATAAACAATCAATGTAAACAAACATACAATAGATATTAATGTAAATTAATAGATAAATCTTAAAATAAGTGAAACTTAAATTGAATATGCAAATCAATCTTGAAACAAACATAAATCACCACAAACAAGAGTTTGGGTATGACCTTCTTCTCTCACTGTAAAAGTCTAAGACCTACTGCGTCATTGGCACTTTACTGAAAACTATGTGCATCTTGAACAGTCTTGGAAAGTATAAACAACATCAAATTGAATATTCAATTATAATGATATTAACTGTTGAAAGATCCATCAGTTCAAGAATTTATTTCACTGTAATTATATTTTTATTTTCAATACTGTAAGAACTGGAAAAGAAAATATTTATAATATAATCCATTTTCAGTTAAGCACCAATGATGCAGAAGGCTTTTAGTTTTTATTTACAGTTAGGAAAGGAGGCAGTATCCAAACACTTGTTTGTAGGGAAACTATATTCATCTTTAACAACTTATAAATTAAGCTGAATATTTGATGTATAATGATATTAATTGCTGAAAGCTCATCAGTTCAAAATGTTACTATGATTTTAATGTTTATTTTCAATGTTAAGTACAAAAGACAATATTTGTCATAAAATTGAAAATGGCCTTTACTTTTCTTTGAAAAACTTATTTTTTGGAGAGTTTTTTTAATTAATTATTAGTAAAGATGGTGGGAGCAGTGAAGATGTCAAAGTAGAATAGCTGAGGCTCAGGGTGTTTTTTCACAGTTAGAAAAAAGTTTGGAAGAATATGAAGATAAGTCTGCGAACCAGGATTAGACTATTGGAAGTTACACTGATGACAGTGGTCAAACATGGCTTTGAAGCATGGGTGCTCCGAAAAATGGAGGAAGATTTGCTGGATGTTTTCCAGAGAAATTGCGTAAGGATTGTTCTGGGTACATGGCTGACTGACCATATTTCAAACAATAGGCTGTACAAAAATGTGGTTCAATACTGCTCTCTAGGGCTATAACTGGAAAGAAAGGTTGAGGTGGCTAGGGCACGTTGTGCAGATGAAGGATGACATATTGCCAAAGATTGTTGTTTTTGGCCAACTGTCTAGGGCTAAAACAGAAAGCAGGTTGTCCTTGTCTGGGGTGGGAGGGCTGTCACTAAAGAAAGATTTAAAGGAAATAGGAACTTCATGGGGGTGTAAAAGGAGGCACTGGAATGGATTGGGATGGAGGAGGAGTGTGCATAGTGGTGTTGGCCTCAGGCGCCTTGGTGAGTTGTTAGTAGTAGTAGTAATATATGAGGTTTGAATTGTTATAAATAAGTATTTTTGGAATATATTACTCTTGAACAACTTATAACAACTTATTTATAAATTAGTGATATGTTTTTAACTACTTTTCAACAACTTAACTAGTGCTGATAACTTCTTTGTGTGGTTACAAAATAGAAATACATTTGGGGCCTCTTTAAGGGCTCAAGATGCAATTAGCCGCAGAAGAAATTACTGAATTACAAAAGAGCGTAAAAAAGGCATCAAATGACATTTTTCATCTTAGCCAGCCTCATGAGCCTGAGTGCCACCTAGAAATTTGCCAAACCAGGTTCCCTTACTCTTTACTGTAGCCACTCATGTTTTTTTCTTTATGCTCTGTTGTGTTCCCTTCTGAGGAAGCAAGGCACTAAACTAGAGCCATATGGGTCAATATATGCCAAATCATATTATTGAGTTAGGACTAAAGTGAATACACCATTTGATGCCTTTTTTATGCTGATTACGAATATAATAAGCATTTCTATCGGAAATGAATTTCCTCCCCCCCCCCTATATATGCCAATTCAGGGTTAGGTTAGGTATAGCCTGTCTCGGGGGAGGGGCTAGGGATTCATTTCAGATAGAAATGCTTATTATATTCCTAATCAGCATAAAAAAAGGCATCAAATGGTGTATTCACTTTATTTGAAACTCAATAATATGATTTGGTATGTAGGCTATTGACCGCCATATGTAGTTTTAAGCTTTCAAGAATAATGAGAGCCAAAGTTGAAAATTGGAAGTTGTATAAGAATTTAGTCTAGCCTATAACCAGGGGTGAATCTCCAGCATTTTTATTAGGGGGCAAGAGAGGTCCATATCCGGATATTCAAAGGGCATGAGATGTATAATAATTTTTTCTTCACATTATTGGGGGGGCAACTAGCCTACCCCCCCCCCCCTTGCCACTCCCAAACGACGCCCCTGCCTTTAACTTATCAGATCCAATGTTTTTTATTGCAAAACCTTAGTTGAGTATTAGTGAAGTCATGCTGCCAAAAAGACATAGAATTTATACCAAATAAATTACTCACTTGAGATGTTTTTACTTGAACTACAAAATTTACTTCTTATGGAATTCATTGCAAATTGGTCATGCTGATAGATCTTTGAAAATTTTGCACTATTTATAATATTTAAAAAAAGACAAGAAGAGCTCGGGAAAAATTCACTGAGAATGTCGTTGAGGATGGCTTAAATAAACACTTTTATTAATGATCCAAGACTTCCTCAATTGCTCTATGAGAAACCTCTGAATAGATATCGATAGATTTCAGGCCAAGGTGCAATACCATAGACATTTTGGGCCCAATCTATTTTAAATTTGAATATAATAAGCATTTTTATCGGAAATGGAGCTACAACCCCCAATATATGCCAATTCAGGGTTAGGTTAGGTATAGCCTATATAGGGGGGGGGGGCTGAAATTCATTTCCGATAGAAATGCTTATTATATTTGTAATCAGCATAAAAAAAGGCATCAAATTGTGTATTCACTTTAGTCCTAACTCAATAATATGATTTTGTATATATTGACCAAAATGTGTTTCTAAAATAAAATCATAGCTTATAGGAAGAAAAAATTGCCACTTTTTAGCTGGTTCATGAATGGTAGGTAGGATGATGGCTATTATTTTCATTAGCTGTAATAGTAAAATGCTATTCAAAAATAATAATCACCATTCCTAAGTCAGCTGCAAAATGGTAATTTTTTCTCACTAGACAGTGAGGATTTTTCCAGGAAGACATGACAATAAGCAATTTCAGGAGGCACAAACTACAGGGCATCGCAATGGAAGAGGTGGGAGGGGAATGCTGCCCTCTCAACCTTTTTGGCATTTGTTAAAATTTTTGCCAAAGGTGAAAATTTTGGCAGAATTTTAGCAAATTGCCTAAAATTTAGCAAAATTCTTGATTCCTGCAGAAAATTTTGCACAGATCAGGTAGCAATTTGGTAAAATTTACAAAGGTCCCCCCCCCCCCCAATGAAATTGACTCAGGATGCCCCTGGGTACAATAAATTATCACTGAGTGATTTTTTCTTAGCAAATACTAGACAGATGTGATTTATCATCAAAGTGCAGTATTTTTTTTGCAGTTCATATTATTGACTTACAAATAAAAGTTGAACATACCATTGAATGCCTTTTTTATGCTCTTTATGAATATAATAATTACTTCTATTGGAAATTCAAATTTACCCACCCAAGTCAATAATATGAAGTGCAAAAAATTTACTCAAAGTGCCAGATGTAATCTGTTTCTCTGCTGCCTATTCACAGAAAAGTGATTTTAAAACAACAAATGAATTTTATGGCCAGATGTCTCCCAAAACATCTCTTCCATGTCTCCTTAAAGTTAACCTATGCTGATGACATTTTTAACATCTCCCAAACTTTGGTCAAGATTTCTGAAACTTTGCAAAAACTGCAAACAGAACGCTTAAAATCTGGTCTTGAATTTAACACTGTAAAGTCAAACATAGTGCTTTTTCATCAGAATATAAAGAGAATTCAAAGATGTTCCCTTTTGACCAAATTGTTTACCTTTGTATTCTCACTGAAAGTACCATTTCTCACACTTGCCATCTCCTAACAGAAGGCATCAAACACTGCATGTCAGCTTCATATGCCTCCATAGTCTCTGCTAAGCTTTGTTTCAATTGCTGTTATCTTGTAATTCTGTACAACACTGTTGCTCTCCCCCAGCCTGTGCATTGCCCCCTTCTGGAAAGATTCTTTACAAATGCTGATAAATTAAAAATCCTCTCCACTTTTATTTGTTTTGAAAAATACCTACTGAGATATGCAGTTTGGACATGCAATTCAAAGCTCATCAGTAGTCTTTAGCTGTTGCTAAACTTATAGAGAAACACAACTAAGACATGCTTGGAGCCAACTTCTTCAACTCTGTTTATGTTGTTTTAGTTATATTGTGATATTTTTCTTCTGTTTTTTTTTCTTTGTAGTTCTCTTATTATTTCCTTTTTGTTACAAAGATTAGTTTTCTATTATTAATATTAATAATTACTTTTGGCTCATCAGGTATGTTCTGTTCAGTGCTTCCACTATTCCCAATTTTGGGGGATTTCCCCAAAAATGGAGCAGCCCAAATACTTACGCCTAGATGCATCAAAGCTTTAAACACAGCACTGGGTATAAGCCTAGAATTTGGGCTGTTGAGAAGGAAAAAAGTGAAGAAAACAGTTCTTTGTTCATAATAGGCAGAATAATTGGTGTTAATACATTTTGACTTCAGTTCCATTATACTATATCCCCCCTCCCCCTTATGTGCAAATATATAGCCCAAATTATATATTCCCCATCTGTTTTTCCATGTCTTGATTTCACTGCCATTGATTCAATTACAGGTATATGGGTTGAAACAAGATTGGTGCTGACAAATGCATAGGAAATACATGTTTTGCAATATGTGTTTACACATTAGGGGGAGGGGTGTTTGAAGGTAATGTATAGCAGAACTGCAGTTAAGAAAAACCCATGGCTTACTCTTGTTTTTGTTCTAAAATAATGTGTTTACTAAAATTGTTCTGTGTATTATGAAGTAAGAATTGTTCTCTTAACATGTTTCCTTCTCAACAGTCCCAAAACTAGCTAAAATTTAATATTATAGTAAATTTACTATAATGTAAAGTTAAAAAGAATTATAATGTAAAGTTAAAACTAATTTATATAGATATAAAAACTAGCTTTTAATTAAGACCTTAAACAAATCTGTATGATGTTTTAGTGCCCTGTTAGCAATCAAGAGAAGAAAAATCGAACAAAAAAGGAGAGAAGGATTTATCAATGCAAGCCATGTAAAAATGTTATTTTCCTTGTGGTTCAAGGTGGGAGCTGTAGCTTCCTACAATGGTGATTCTAGCAATGTACTTTGTATTGCTGTGATGCCTTTATTGGGAGGTTTTAGGCTCTTTTTAAAAATTCCCTCAAGTTTGTTTACAAAATAAAATTTTATTGTAAAATTCTAGTTTAGGAGCCTCTTGCTATCTTGAAAAATAATCGAGTTAGGCAAATAAGTTTAGTATTGAATCCAGGGCCAAAAACGTACTCTGGAAAGGTATTGCCATGCTACTATGTTAACCCTCTTCTGATTTCTAAGTCTTAGGAATTTGCCCACTTGACAAGTCTATACCTATTGAAATTTTAACAAAACAAAATTATAACTTAATTTCGAGTTTCCTTTTCTTTGGTTTTAGTTTTGAAAATGTAACTCCTGCTCTTTGAGTAGAATTTTGAGCCATATCATTTTTTTTTTTTTTTTAAGAAATATATTTACAAATCTTTGAAACCTCATAAATTGGGACTGAGCAGAGTTGTGAAGCTGAAAATCCTTTTTTTTACTTCATTTAAACTGAAGATCTATTTTGCAAGGTTTCCCTTTTATAACACAAATATTTTTAAAGGTTATCAGAGGTCAGTACCCTCTAGAGGGATTTTACCCATTTTACTATTAAGACTAATTAATTAAAATAATAATTACCATTTGTGAGTCAACTAATTATGGCCATTTGTTTCTCACTAGACAGTTTTTTTTGTTTTTTTTTAAGGGATCTCCTTGCAAAAAGTGTTGAAAATGAAAGGGTATTCAGAGGGTTGTTGTGATTGAGGATGGATTGTAGAAACACAAAATTATGGGAGTATTTGGAATCATCCACCAAAAGTGCAAATATATATATATATATATCTCCTCCAGTGCAAAATAATATTGTCTATAGTGCAGACAATGTCATTCAGGACATTTTGAATAAGGCAAAAATTGTGCAGTGTCATGAACAAATTAGATGGGGTTGGCTTTCATACAGATAGTAGCATCCCTGGTTTTTACAAGTGTGCTGAAGCAGGGATAGTAAAGCAGTATCCACTTGCCATTTACATGCATTCTGCTTCAAATCATTTAAACCTTGTGCTGGTGAAGGCCTCCAGACTGGTCTTAATTAAGATGCTATATGAATACTTGCAAAAAGTTATTGTTCTGCTCTGACCATACAAAAGCAAAACTCCTTTGCTTTTGTAACATATGTTGAATTAAAAGACATGATAATATTGGTGCTTTTTTGGAGCTGTTTCCTGCTGTTGTTGGAGTACTGGGGATCTTTGTAAAGAAACAGTCAGATTCAAATCTAATGGCAAAAGCCAACTCCTTAGTAGCAGCCATTACCTAATTCAGCTTCTTTTTCTCTCTGATTCTTGTGATAAAGTGAGTTTGATTCTGCTTTCAATTTCTGTTTCTCTGTAGAAGGAAAATTCAGATCTAATTACCTACTGTGAACATATCAATCTGTAAGTCTGTATTAAAGGAGCAGAGTGAAAGAAGATTTTCCTTCTTTTATTGGAAAATGCAGTTCAGACAGCTGAAAGAGTTGGGACACCCACCTTAACACCAAGAACACCAATGTTGGTCATTCTCTTCAGAAACTTCTCTATTTTGCAGAGGCTTTGTCTTTTCCCTGTACCCCAAGTAGCTATGTGAAGAACTTCATATGGGATTTCTTAACCACCAAGCTAGAGTATTTCAAATCCAACTTCTGTTCACTTGTTTTAATATTAATGCTAAATTAGCTGTGGTTGTGAGGAAGCTGTGAAACTATAAGCAGTTCTGTTTCTCTGAGACTAGCCTCCTTGCTGAGCTAACTGTCTGGCAAGCCAAATGGAGGTCTATAGGCAAGTCTCAAATCCCAATAAAGTTTCTGAAACTCTTGGTGCATGCGACAACTTTTTTTTTTGTTTTTGTTACTGTGTGTTCACTCTTGATTGTATTTTCCCTGCTACCATGAAATCTACAGAGCATTCAGTTCACAGGCTATAGCAGCTCAAAACATACATCCACAATCAGACAGGAGAGGGTATGTTGAATGATATTGCACATATGACTATCAATTGCAATGTCAAGGTGGATATTAACAATGTTTTAAGCAACTTTGGCAGGAAATCAAGACATACTAAAATATAACAATTTTTGACAGTGCTTTTGTTGCTTTGTATCTGATTCAAGGATTAGCAAGATTAGAGCTCTTCAATTTGGTTAATTGAACTTGTTATTTTATCTATTTAGTAGCATAGTACTAATAATCTTTGTTACTGGTAAGTTTCTGGACTTCTGATAGCCTTTAGCTAGTGTCCCCCTCCCCCCAAACAGAAATCCTAAATAACCCACAGGTCCTGGGTTTCTCCCACTGGAAAAGTTTGTTTGTAATGTATGTTCCATGTTCGCATAATGTAATGACCTTCTTACATGTATCCCCTAGTACTTCTTGCTTCCCTGTACAATTTGAAATTAGTTCATTATAAAACGTGCTAGATCTAATAATTTTCTTTTAAATGAGCCCTTAGACATGTCTTTATGATGTTTCAGTGTACCACTAGGGGTGACTAAAGAAACAAAAAAAAACAGAAGACACAATAATTCTTTCTATTTGAAGAAGTGATTTTTGTTTTTGCTCAAAATGGGAGGGGGGGGGGGGCTGTAATTCAGCTAAATTGAGTTTTCAACTATTGTGATTCTGATGGTGTAGTTTTCATTTCAATCTGGCACAAGTTTTTGTAGGGGTTAAGGCTATTTTTTGAAATTACACTAATTTATTTTCACAATCAATTTTTACCATTATGAGCGACTGAAATAATAGTTACCATTCTTGAATCAGCTTTGAATGGTGATTCTTCCTGACTTGACTGTTATTTTTTTTCAAAACAAGTTTTTAAATTTTTATTACTATTGGCTAGGTTTGTCCTTTACTAGGCTACCCCTAAGGGGTCAACCATGATACTAGACAAGTACATTAAAGTGATGTGCTATGTGTGAGAATAATATTGCTGCTGTTAGGGTTATAAGTGAGGCTAGTAGTTTGTTTGATGTTAAATCAGGAGGCTAATCCCCATTTATATGATACTTTAATGGACTTTGTCCTAAGGAACATGGAAAACAGAATATGGGATTAAATGGGAAGGTCAAACTCTCCTTGATTAAAATGGAATTAAATGGGAAGGTAAAACTCTCTCCTATGCAGACGCCTTAGGTATCATCCTAGATAAACATTCATCATCAAGATTAATGGAAATTATAGTTCCCAGTCCTGAATTAGGCCCAAATGGCAATTCTTCCTCACTCAACATTTTTTTCAAAACGTGCTATTTAAATTTCAGCTACTATGGGCTAGGCTTTGCTCTGCATTAGGTTTACCCTAAGGGGAAGCACAATGCTGCCAAAATAAATTACATTTTGGAAGGTTTGATAAAAGAGGGTACAAGCATAGGCTTGAAAATTAAGATTAAGAAGCAGGGGCGTCACGTGTGGGCGGGACGCCCCCTCCCCAATATTTTCGGTGACTCGGTAAAAAAAATTGAGTTGGTAAAACTGAAAGAAGATGAAAACACTGGCGTGACATCCACTGAAATCTAGATCCTCCCTAAATCTCGAAAACCTCGGTGTCTTTCGGTAAATGAGACGATTTTACCGATTCAATTTTTAGTTCTGATTGAAAGGGGCCGCCATCTCGATCTCATTCGGTAATTGGAGTGGCAAAATCGATCGGAAACAATGGATGACTCAGTGAAAATTTATTTGTTAGCAACTTGTTGAGAACTTCCGGCTTGTGAATCATTGCCACATCGGGGTTCAGTTCAGTTTTACGATTGATTTTAATTGCAAGGAACATATTAACAATAGAAAAATATGTCAAGTTTAAGGACAGTAGTATAAGAAATACAGGACCTGCCTCGCCTATCTCACCCCTTCAATTTACCCCCTTTTTCAACTGAATTCACCCCATTCTAAATGAAAATCTGCAACATTTTAACAATTTCCCATCGTGATCTTTAACATCAAAAAAGGTCTTCTGAAATAAGAATTTTTGATGTAATTTGAAAAAATATTTCATTCTTTTTATACTACTGATAAAATGTAACAATTTAGTATTTATTAGATAGTTCGATATACTACTAATAAGTTCAATATCAATATCTAGATAAGTGTTATTATTTTTTTCTTTTCTTTCAATAACCTTCAAAATCATACCTCTATCTGTTTCTATTTTTTTAAATTTCTTTTGAAAGTCGGGTGCTTTAATATCAAATCATTTTGGTGCAAAGATATCAACCATTTCATCATCAAAATTAATAATTATAACAAGTTAATTACCATATTTAGTTAATAAGTTTTTCATTTCTTTAATTGTGTATTCTATTCCAATGTCTAAGGCTTCTTTCTTAATGGTTCGATTGTATTTATTTTCCACTTTCATTTCTCTTAAGATTTTCTCCATTTATTTGTAAATTATTTTATCAAACAAATTTTCTGAATCAAAAATAATTTATAGATTAACATATAATTTATGATCAATGACATCCATGTTTGCTTTTCTTTCTCAATAAATAACGCAGTAAATTTTGTATGAATCAGTAGGCTCTTGATCTAACAAAATTTTAATTTCTATATCAACATTTGATCCAGATGCATAAATATTAGGTTCATGTTTTGAAACGCCAAAATAAAATAATGGATATACTGTTTTAAAGTCATTATAGTTAACAATAGTTCAACTGTCAACGTTTCAATGTTTGTACCCTAAGTTTAAAAATCTTAGATAAGCATTAGCATAATCCTCATTATCATTACTGAAATCATATTTCAAATCTTCGTGTGGATATTTATAGCCATTCACTCTCACTTGAATTTTTTTAATATTAATATGATCAAAAACCATATTATTTTGTAAAGCATTACTATTTTTTTTCTGTTTTCTGTAACACTACAACAATTTTAGTTGTACTGCATCTTTCACTGACGACTCTCCATGTCAATTCTTTGTCATTTCTATTATCACTTTTATAAGTATTACACGCTTCTCATCTTAATTCAAATGAACACTTTTTAACTAATTTACCTTCTAACTCATTTCTAATAAATAAACTAGGATTTAATACTGGTAGAATCCAAGATAAATACATTATTTCTACTTTAAAATTTTGAGGACTCTTTTTTATAATCATATTATTGTTACTATTCCTTTTCAACGCAATTTTATGTGTAACACCTCTAAATACACGATTAACGTCTTGACAAAATCCAAATAATCTTGGTAATGGTAAATACATATAGACTACGTGACTTTCTTTTGTTTTATTATGTCTTTTTAATAAACCACTATTAAATTTGTCATTTTTCTTTGTTTTAATTGTTGGACTTTCACCTGGTTTTGCAGTTGTAGAAGAACTTACAAACTCACTTTCTTCTGTAAATGAATCATTTGTTTGCATTTTATCTTTATACCAAAACACATCTGTTGCTGCACTTCTCGAATAATCATCAGAAAATTCTAATAGATTTTTAATGCTTATCGATATACCAACATAATCAATAGATTCAATTGTTTTACCATTAATGATATATTCAGCATTTTTAAACAGATTAAACCCATTATTTGTTAAAGTAGCTTTATTTACAGCGTCGATATTCTTTCCATCCTCTCTCGATATTTTTACTTTTGCATGAAGATAGCTATCACTAGGAAGGATCCAAGATTCTAAATCTTTTATTGTAAATTAAATAAAAAAAACAAGTTTTTTAAACTGAAAGTAAGGAGTGACATTAAAAATTAAAACGAACAGAAATTATTTCGTATATGAAAGGGGCTGTCCCCTCCTCAACGCCTCGCTCTTTACGCTAAAGTTTTTTATTGTTTAAAAAAATAAAGTTGTGAGACAGAGTCAAACTTTAGCTTAAAGAGCGAGGCGTTGAGGAGGGGACAGCCCCTTTCATATACGGAATAATTTCTGTTCGTTTTAATTTTTAATGTCGCTCCTTACTTTCAGTTTAAAAAACTTGTTTTTTTATTTAATTTTTGATCGTTTTTTTGTTAATGCAGCTTTTATTTTGGCTCGCCGTCATTGAATAAGTAAACAAAATTTGCATAAAAATTTCACTTTTCTTTTGCTAAATGGCTGTCTCTAAATTTGGTTCTGACGTAATTTACAAATTAACTATATTCGTATATTTTTCTTCTGGCAAAAAATACAAAGTTGCAGATTTTTGCAGATATGAGCTTGAAACCTATGTTATAGGGATTTCTGATACGCTGAATCTGACGGTGTGATTTTCATTAAAAATTTTTCACTTTTAGGGGATGTTCCCCCCTCTTTAAAAAATCAGGTGAGTTTTCTGAGGCTCGTAGCCTTTGATGAGTAATACTAAACTTAATAAAATTCATATATTTAGAATCAGCATTATAAGCCCATTCTTTTGATACATTTATTGATATCAAAGTTCCGTTTTTAAAGTTTCGCTTACTATTGAGCCGTATCGCTTGTTTTTTTTTTTTTTTTTTTTCGTATATGTTATTACGTATATGATGGGGTTCTCCCCTTAGTCAATACCACGCTCTTTACGTTAAAAGTTAAAAAAAATATTAATTCACAAACCCCTGAATCACAAAGGGCGTTTAATTAGAATAGATAGCTCTTTTGAAAGCGCTAAAAAAAACTGTAGCGTAAAGAGCGAAGTATTGACTTGGGGGATAACCCCCTCATATACGTAATAATTTCTGTTCATTTTAAGTTCTAATGTTGCTTCTTACTTTCAGTTGAAAGTTCTTGTTTTTTTTAATTTAATTTCTGATCGTTTTTTAAATTATGCTTGGAAATCCGGCGCCCCCTTCATAGAAATGTCCCTTACCCCAAAGAAACTTCCTCCACAGACAGATTCTCCCAAGTAACCCCCTCCTCCAGCCCCCCTCCCCCCCACCAGAAAAAAATTCTTCCTGAAAATGTCTGTATACTTCCCAATAACCAATACAATATGTAAGCAATGGGCAAAGTTCAGAACTTGCAGCCCTTCCCCTGGGAAGTGTGGGGGATTAAGTCATCTTAAAAGATATATTTATTAGGTTTTCGACTATGCTGAACAAAATGGCTATCTCAAAATTTTAATTGGGTGACTTTGAGAAAAAAATGAGCGTGGGAGGGTGCCTAGTTGCCCGCCATTTTTTTTGGTCACTTAAAAAGGGAACTAGAACTTCCCTTTTTAGAATTTAAAGAAACAATAAAGAAAGGGGTTTATCCCTATGAATATATTGATAGCTATGAAAAAATAAATGATTCAGAATTACCTTCAATAGACAAGTTTTATTCTAGATTAACAGGAAAAAATATTTCTGAAGAAGAATATAAAGAGCAAAATCTATTTGGAAATTATTTAAATGTAAAACACTCTTAGATTATACCAAATTATACCCAGAAAGTGATATTTTAATTTTATCAGATGTAGCTGAAAATTTTAGAAAGGTATGTTTAAATAATTATAAACTAGATCCCTTACACTTTTTTCATGAACCGGGATTAACATGGGAAGCTTTTCTTAAATATTCTAAAACTGAAATTCCCTTATTTTCTGATGATGATCTGTATACATTTATCAAGAAAGGTATAAGAAGTGGCGTATCTCAGTGTATGAAAAGTTAGTTAGTTAGGTAGTAAAGTTAGTTAGTTAGGTAGGTATTTAAGTTAGTTAGGTAGGTATACTACATTATATACTACTAGTACTTTATCTATTAAAATTTTATACTAAGTAAATGAATCAAAAAGCACCTATTAAGGTATACGATTTTAAACACTCGAATAGTAAATCGCATAATAAACATCCACTAGCACCTCAATGACCTTTTCGATTGTTAATTTGCGGAAATTTGGGTAGTGGTAAAACCAATTTACTTTTAAATTTAATATATGATTATGTATATTTCAATAAAATTTATTTATATGCTAAAGATCTTGAAAACGACAAACATCAAGACTTAATCCAAAGCATAAATTGTTTAGAAGAAAAAAGTGGGCAGGATATATTTTTTGCAAGTAATGATAAAAACGATATCGTAAAAGTAGATGACTTAGACCCTAATTATATGAATTTAGTTATCCTTTGACGATTTTGTAACAGAAAAGGATCAGAAAAGAGTTGAAGATTTATTCGTGAGAGGTAGAAAACGAAATGCCTCAATAGTATATATTTCTCAAAGCTCTTTTAATACCCCTAAAATCATGCGATTAAATTGTAATTATTTTGCATTTTTAAATGCTGTAATCGAATCGAAATCGGTAGAATTGGACAAAATAATGCATCTCACTTAAAAGAATATAAATTTCTCAATTACTTGAATCGTGCTACAAAGGATCATGGATTTTTACTTATTGATCTGAAAAAAATAAAGAAACTCTAAAATATAGAAAGAATGTTGACATAACATTATGAAGAAAAAAATCACTGGCTTGTTTTATATGCTTCTATACTACTCATCGAATAAAATTTGTTAATAAGTTTATTTGTATAATAAATGAATAAGTTTGGAAGTTTAGGAAGTAAATCCAGTAATGATAACAGTGAAAGCAGATTACTCGATGATAATGGTAATCTTGATTTACAGGGCAAGTGCTTAATTAATTTAGGTGATACAAAATCAAACAATTATGCTATTACTCTACAAAATGTAAAAATTATTTTAAACGATTTCGAGGATGAAATTGTTAACCAACAAATCCTTACAAATCAGTATTTAAGCGAGGATCTTAATAAATTAACTAAAATCTATGAATCATCAGACAATATATCGACTAGAGTTGATAACAAAGGATTATTCGTAAAAATATCTTAAAATAGCAAAAGAAGATATTAATGCAGAACACAGAGGAATTAGAAATGTTGCAAACCCCAAAAACGGTGCAGATGCAGCTAATCTTTAAACGTTATTGGTACAATTGAAGTGTTTTATGCAGTTACCTGGATGTTTAGACAATTTCGAAAATGTTGTAACTAATATACTTGAAAAAGATCCCGGTGCAGCATTTAAAAAGAGAATAATAGGAAGGCTGAAACAAAATAAATAATGTTAGGTTTTTAATTACATAAAATAATTCACTTATATATGCCAAGTTTTATTGATTATACAATTTATCTATCCCCTTTCAAAAAAACGAAAAATAAAAATGCTTCAAGTCAAAACAAACCTTTTAAACTCGGGTAAATTATAATAGAAAAAATTATAAAGAACCCATTACATTTCTTTTAAACCAAAGGCAAGTGAATGCAATAGAAAAATTTTAGAAACGAAATAAAGAATGTGATATTGATGTTTTGTACAAAAAGCTAGTCCAAAATGGAGAATTTTTAATACCGTTTTTAATACCTTTAGCTGTTGCACTTGGAAAAACGGCTTTAGCAAGTGGTGCTGCAGCGTTAAGAACTTATGCTGGTAAAAAAGTTGCTGATAAAATTACTGGCAACTCTGGTGGAGCTTTAAAATTACCTGGGAAAATCGGTGGAGGAGCTTTAAGACTTCCAGGTACACAGAAAATCGTTGAAATGGGAAACCTTGAAGTTCCTAAGAAACGTGGAAGACCCAAAAAACTTGCTGAAAACGTTGAAGTTCCTAAGAAACGTGGAAGAGCCAAAAAACTTGCTGATACTGCAGTTTCATCTTCTTATCCAAAAAACGTGAAGCGAGTAAAAAAAGAAAAAATCCCTTAACAAATATTGATATAACTGCTGAATTACACCACATTCCTTACTTCAGAGGCGTATCTTCTAGAAATAATTTACCAAATAAAATCAATAAAAAAGAATGCGATGTTATTTGTTATGACTTGTGAATTTCGTTTGGAACTCACTGGGCATGACATTTCACTGAACATAAACATCTACTTGTAGAGTTAGCTGACTCATTTGGTATTTTACTCGAAAGTGAAATAATAAAGTAATGATAAACTTACAAGAAATCAACGGCTTGTCACTCTGTTCCAATACAAAATTTAACTAATCTAAAGTGTTGACATTTTTGTGCAGAGTTCATTAAAAAAAGACTTAAGGGAGTGGATCCACAAAATTTTATTTAGATTTTATTTCTTAATATAAATGGAAGAAGAATTAGAGAAACGATTATTGTTTATCGTAGAAGTTGTAAATATTATGAAAATGTTAGTAATGCTTTCTTAGTATCTAAATTTATATTTAGTGCTTCAGGTTTATCTGCTTTTGCTATGTTACCCCTTGCTTCCTTAAGTCTTGGCACAATTCTGATTGAAATACTTGAAAAATATCTAAGAATAGCATAAAGAAAGGTTAAGTATAAAACTGCTTAATCATTTTATTAACAATTGCTTACTATGAACAAATCTGGTCAATTGGCCAATAATGGAACGATTCAAAGAGAAAATTATTTATAGAAAATATTACAGTTTTTTCCTTATGAGAAATATGCGAAATAGGTAAAATTAAATGGCTATAAATATATAACAAAGTCTGTAAAGTCCAAGAATAATATTTCAAAATAATTTAGGGAAATTTGAAAATTTTTGCAAAACCCCTCCCCCAGGCTGTTATCCATTTTATTTTTTTTATTTTGGTTTTGGTGATCTCAAATCAGCCTGGGTTCTGGGGCAAACCCCGCAGGGATTTTTGTTTGGAGGAAAGCTGGCTGCTTCTTACTCCTTGATCTGAAGCCAGATCGTATTGACATCATCAACTGCTACACGGGGTAACGGTGAGAGTCGGACTGTTGGAATCGCAACCGATGATCAGTCAGCCGCTTCAAGTCGGTTCAAGCGCTTTAACCATTTGCGCCATCGGAGACTCTTATAGATTTATATGCTAATGGGATGGTAATAAAAAAAAAAAAATAAGGTTCAGAAAATTTGTATAATATAATAATTTACAAATAAATGGAGAAACTTTTAAGAGAAATGAAATTGGAAAATAAATACAATCGAACCGTTAAGAAAGAAGACTTAGACATTGGAATAGAATACACAATTAAAAAATGAAAACGTAGTAACTAAATGTGGTAATAAACTTGTTGTTAGTATTAATTTTGTGGGTGAAGGTGTTTATATATTTGCACCAAAATGATCTGACTCTAAAGAAGTTGGCTTTGAAAAGAAATTTAAAAAAAATAGAAAAAGATAAAGGTATCATTCTAAAGGCTATTGAAAGAAAAGGAAAAAATAATAGTAATTATCTAGATATTGATATTGAACTTGATTAGTAGTATATTGAACTATCTGATAAATATTAAATTTTTACATTTTATCAGTAGTAAAATATTTTTTCAAATTGCATCAAAAATTCTTATTTCAGAGGACCTTTTTTGATGTTAAAGGTCATGATGGGAAATTGTTAAAATGTTGCAGATTTTCATTTAAAATAGGGTGAATTCAAATGAAAAAGGGGGTAAATTGAAGGGGTGAGATAGGTGAGGCAGCTCCTGTATTTCTTATACTACTAAGGACAAATCGGGTGAAAATAAAGTGCTTGGCGTGTAAAAATATTTTCGATAAGGATTACTGTAAGCGTCATAACGCCAGTTTTCATAAAAATGAACCTGAGCCGAAATGGATCCTTGCGAACGAGCAGGTAGTGACTAACCCATTTGCTGCATCAGCTCCAAAGAAAATGAAATTGGCAGTTCATTCTAACGGAAAAAAAGGTAAGACAAAGTCTATACAATTAAATGGTTCACTACGAATCGACCAGTGTGTCGGCTGTGCACATATTCTACACGATTCCACTTGACTAGCGCAGTGATCTACATTAAAAGGTTAATGCCGGGCAGGATCTTAATTTGCTATAGGGCAGGGGGGGGGGGGCAACGGCCCCCCAGCCCCCCGTTCCCCCCCCCAGCTTGATGTTTGCCCCTCCCCCCCCCAGCTGGAATTTTGCGTCTTCGAAACTCTCGTCGAAACTAAGATATGCCTACAGAATTCAAGCATCCACAGAAACAGATCGGTTTTCTTTAGCATACCTTTGCCTTTATGATAAGATTGAAAGACGAAAGCCTTTTTAAATAGAGTGTAGTCGGCATGTTTATGATTTTCGAAGCACATTTTGTTGTCCGCTCCCAAAGGAAAAGGGCTAGTGACAGCCTTGGCCAGGGACGTTTCTAAGGGGGGGACTCCCCCCCTAAAGGTCCTGAGAAAGGGCGTTTGTCAGGCGAAGCCCGAAGCCCCTGAAAATGCTGCTTCAGACCATCAAATTATTTTACCTATTGGCAAATTAGTAATAAAACAAAATGACAATATTCTTGACCTGAATTTATAAAAACGTTAACCCTTTGTGGAAAACTATTACAGTTATATTATCGAAGTTTTCGCAGCAGAAATCTTTGTTTTCATACCATTTGCTTGCCATTATTAAAGAGAAACGTTAAATGATCCATGCCTTTTTTTTCTTTTCTTTTTTCTTTTTTTTTAGAAATTCGTCGGTGCATTGTCGGTTTTTGTCGGCACACGTTTGTCGTACCCACCCCTAAAGGAAAATAGCTAGCAACGCCCCTGGCCTTGGCTACAACTAGAAGTATTTGAGATAAGAGTATAATTTTATTTGGCAACCGAGCGTCAAAACCCCCCCCCTGAAATCCTGGATCTGCCACTGGTTCTAAGTTGTAAATATAATAGAAAATTCATTTTTTTGGGGGAATTTGTATAATTTTCCGCAATGACATGTCAAAATTTTTTGAAGTTGGACCCCCCCCACAGGATTTTTCTGAAATTACCCCCCTGATGCCGGGTTTCCAGACTATGGGGGGGGGGGAATGAATATTTTTTACAAACTTTTAGCTTTTAGTATTTTTATACTTTTAATATTTTTATACTTTTAGCTGATGATGGAGTGGCGTTATCAGCCGTTGCGCAGATATCCGTAGAACCGTCAAAATCGGAACCTAAGTTGAAAAAAAAAAAGATCCCTTAGGAACGTAAGTTGAACTTTCCATTGTTGAAGATATGATCAAAGTGAATGCAGAAATAATAAAAGAAGTTAAAGATATGGCTTCGTTGAGTGAATCAGAGCCGTTAACCCCTTTACCGGAACAAGATTGCCCAGTACAGCCTGTAAAGACAAACTTCAACGAAACTTTGCTTTGACAGTGCCTAGGGCATTAAAATAAAAACTCTCGCCATCGATACTGCCAGTATGTGTGAATTTGTAGGTGAAAGCTTAAAAGAACTTGAAGTTTTGTCAGCAGCTATAATCGAAGCTGAAACTCACAAGAGCATGACTTTCGAAAATCTACCTTGATTGTCGTGTCGATCATGATCCTGGAAAGCGACCATTCCCACTTAATGAGCATCAGAAACGATATTTACTTACAATGGGTCCTAACCAGCCGTATCTAGCAGCTTTTCCGGAGCAGAAAAATGCATCGATAGGCAGCAGACATCAGAAGAGAATGAACATTGGTTGGTACAAAAAGTACAGGTACCTTGAGTATAGCGTCAGCAAGGACCGAATCTATTGCTTTGTATGCATGTTGTTTTCTTCTGGACCAAAACGCGAAAAGGCAGAAGATGCGTTGGTTAAAAGTGGACTGTGTTCTTGGGACAAGATGATGAGTAGAGGGGCTGAGAACCCTGGCAAGCTGAAGGAACACTTTGAAAGTGCCTCTGATCAGTCAGCAGTCATTAATAAGGTGGTTTATAGCAAACTCGAATTTGGCATTGAAAAAATGTTTAATGAACATACTAAGGCTTTTAAAAGGCAACAATAAAAGAAAGCAATGGAAAACCGACGTTGGGTGAAGGCCCTAGTGGGCATAGTAAAGACACTGAGAAAATAACAGATTGCCCTTCGTGGTGCAGCTGATGAAAATAATGAATACATTCGTCAAATTGTAAACCTAATTGCTCGCTGTGATCCACATTTCAGTAATTGGTTGCGTGAAAGAACAATGAAGAAGAACACGGTAAACTACCTTAGCGGTGTCTCGTAAAACCAATTCTTGAGGTACTGGGTAACGAAATTAAGCACATGATTTTAACCGATGTGAATGCTAGTTGCGCATATTCAATTATCGTAGATACCACGCCGGACTGCGCACACGAAGAAAGACTTGTGATTTGCATCAGGTTTGTTGGTTCTACTGGCACCATCCAAGAGAGACTTTTAGCCATTGTACCAGTTGAATCAAAAAAAGGGAAAGAAACTGCCGATAAAATCCTAAAAGTCTTAGAAAAGGAAGGAGTAAGCAAAGAGGCGCTCATGTACCAAAGTTATGATTATGCGAGGTCCAGGCACATATATCAGCCGAAGTGGGAATGGAAGTACGCTATATTCGCTGCATGGCTCATAGAGAAAATCTTATTGTGGAACACGCCTGCAGTAGCAGTTCCATAGTTCGAAAAATGTTTGAAATCTTGCAGGAGCTCTATGTCTTCTTTACTGGTGGAACGAAGCGAGTTATAGCTTACAAACGAGTACTTGAGAGAGCTGAGTCGATGCTCAAGCTAGGAAATCTGTCAATGACAAGATGGACGTCCAGGTCCGAGAGCTTGACTGCGTTGTGGGCCAGCTTTTACACCATTGTTGAAGTCTTTTAAGAGCGAATAGAACAAGATGAGGACAAAATAATAAAAGAAAAAGCTCAAGCTCTGCATTACCACATTACTTGCTTTGATTTTATTGTTACACTTATGTTCATGCGCCAAGTCATGTTCAGGACGAAGGTTCTTGCAGATTTGCTAGAGGATGAACAGCTCGATCTGATGACTGCAAATACAAAACTCTGGTCAACACGTGACATCTTAGATGCTCTCCTCCAAGATACGGCTCAGATTGAGAAGCAGATTGAGGCATCAAAAGCAGCAGCAGAAAAATTTGGTTCAATAGCCGAAGACGAGTTCCGACTTAAGCACCGTCCTCGACGTCCACCTTCTCGTTATTCAGAGGTGATTCCTAATTCTGGAGCCTCATTTACCATCCCCTTCAGTGCTTAATCTATTTTAACTTTAGATGTGGTATTGAGTTTGCAAGAAGTTGTTTTTCTAGTAAAGGTTTTCTTGATTCTAATAGATTACAGCCATTCTCATGTTTTTCAGATTATTCAGCTTAAAACCTATGTTTCTTGCTAGGTTAGTTCAGCTGTTTTTCCAATGTACAGAAACAAACGCACTTTATTTGCATAAATACTGGTATTTTAAAATTATTTTTCTAGACATATACAATTATTAAACAAAATTATTACCTAATTTGCTTCAACTTTCAGAAATGACCTGGGGGACTTATTTAATATTGGAATTGTGAGGATTATTATTTCTGTATCCAAACACAAACATATACAAACATGTATCTAAACACAAACATAATATCTGGAACATAATTGCATAGCATTGTGCTTTTGTATTATCCTTGACTCAAGTGCTGCTTCATTTAAGATACTCTAGTTTAGTATAATTTTATTTACATCTTGCATCTTTCAGGCATTCCTTGTATAAATTGAATTATTGCTGTTAATGGAAAAGCCCCCTGCTTCACATGCTTACCAACATTCCAATCTAAGAAAAGGGCGATCCATAACGTCCATAAACTTTTCTTTGAGACCTTCATCTGAGACTCATTTTAATAGCGTGAGTTTGAGGCATGATAATGGGTTGAACAGTAGTACAGTCTCACTTGGTAAACATTGTAACCGTGCCAGTGTTCAAATATCAATAGACTCCAGTGCTCGTACTATTTCAGCATCGTGTATAAGTTTTCCAACATCAGCTCAGGGTGGGCAAGCTCAGAGCAAAAGAAATAGTTTTAGTGTACCTAATTCTCCCTCGACTAGCCAAACTAGTCCTCTTGTCTTAAGACCCTATGCCAACCGATCAATTATACCTTCAAGATACAGGATGCATCAGCAGAACAGCATTGTTCCTATAGCAAATCGCCCGTTTGATGCTGGAGATCTGCAGGGTAAGACTGAAACATTATTACTATTTTACGTTTTGTTAATTCGACTTTTTATGATTTTTAATTTGATAAGAAATTCAGTTTGAAACTTTCAACACATCTTGTTTTTGTTAACTAAAATTTCCTACAATATTTTCATATTCACTAACTTTTAGTTATTATTTTTTTGCCAATTAAATTGCAATGATAGATTTTTTTTCACTAAGGTTTAATAAAACAATGTTTTACTGCTATTACACTCGCGCTATTACAAGATATTACACTCACAGGTAAAGATGTTTCTAATTCCATATCTTAATCACCCTTAACGGCCATATTATTGCCGTCACAATAGGATTTGCTTACAAATGGAAGGAATGTGTCTCATTCGTTTTCATATGTGGTCCCATTTGGAGACCACCTTTATTTGAATTGGTCCATCAGACAACCATTAAAACCAGGTAACCGGTTCTGTAGGTATTTTAAATAATGATACTTGTCCTATGATAATGTTAAAAAATTTAATTGAAATCCAGTGATATTTGCGCAAGTTGTATTAAAAATTTGTTAACGACAAAGAACACGTTGTTTTGAAATTTAGTTCGGAAAAAAAATTGTAATAAGATTTTGTGAAGAAAAAGCAAGTTGTAATAAAATTTAGTTAGTAATAAAAAAATTGTTAAAAGCTAGTTAGCGAAAAAGTTGTATTAATCTTTAATTAGCAGAAGTTGATTAAACCTTAGTGAACAGGAAAAGCTAGCACTAAAAATTAGTTGGCAAAAAACATCATGAACCAAAGAAATCTGAGTTGCATTAAAATTAAGTTTGCTAAAAAAAAAGCTACAAATTGTTTTAAAATTTAGGTAAGAAAAAAAGTTGTAAGCAACTTTACTTAGCAAAAATACAAATATTTTAAAAGAAGGTGAATTCAAAGCTATTCGTATAAAAACTTCTGGACAAAAAAAGCAAGCTGTATGAAAATTTTGTTAGTATCTTTCTTGGAAAACTATACCCAATGGTTCTCAAACATGAAAAGTATATGCTAAGAAAGTGCTAATAAGATCAAATAAAAATTTTCTCATATAAACACTATATAGCGGAAACTTGAATAACCTTGTATAATAATAAACACAAATATATTGTTATAATATTATGCAAACAAAAAAACATCCCTTCACTAGATTAACTGAAAGTTTTCATTTTATTTTGGTTAAGCAGTCGGTTTCTATTATCTAATTTTGACAATTGGGACATGTTGCTCCCTGATGAACATTCATATGTTTTGATAAATTGTGATTCTGAGAGAATGCTTTCGTGCATATCTTGTATTTATAAGGCATTCCTCTATGATGAACCATCATATTTGTAGTTAAAATAAAACTTTGAGAAAAAGCTTTGTTTCACATCTTATATTTGTTATTATATTCTTCTGTATGAACCTTCAATTAGCAGCAAAAACTTTTGTTGTGTATCCTAACTAATCTTTATTTGTTGGGGTTTTCTCCTGTATGTTGTTGCCTATGTCTGGAGAAATACGAACTAGGTTATATACCCCTGTAGTGGAATAATCTACTGTAAATTAACCTGCATATAAATCAGCTCAAACATGTAAAGCTAAAATGCTGACTATATATATACTCTCAAACAAGGAAATAAAATCAAAGAAATTTTATGCCAATAAAATAAATAAATTAAATTACCTATGAGAGAAGAATATATCTTGTGACTGTACTTAATGGTCTATCCTGGACTTGTTAGAATTTTGACTTTGTCGGACTAGTACATATAACCAAAAATTGTTAATCAAGCCAAACCAATACAGTAAATTACAAATAAGAGCAGAATATGTCTTATGATTATATTTTTCCCTCTGTTATGACAAATAAATCTCCTTAAACATCAAAAACTGTCTACGATAGCTGTGAAACTTTAAAATGTACTCCGTGAGACAACATTCAGTGAACGGAATATAGACTAAGAGTGTGTCAATTAAGTTTGATCAGCACAGTAAATTACACAGGAGTGAAGAATATATCTTATGATTATACCTATTTCACTTAAATATGACTTATAGATCTCCTTGAACATCGAAATCCGTTAAATTATCTAAACTAATAGAATATTACTTGAAGGAGCCAATTATGCTGATTAGATTTATAGAAAGTAGAAATGGTCTAGGAATATCCTAATCTGCTATTTTTCAGTTTGCTTGTCTTTTTAAGAAGAATTTTTCAAAGTTTAAGTGTGAACGCTTAATCTTAAACAAAAAAAAAATGGTATAGGAAATGTTGTTATATATAAAAGTAAGAAACTTTCAAATCAAAACTACGTTTCGAAACATCCAGATTTTGGTTGGGGGCGGGGGTTAATTGTGGAGTGAAGACTAAAAATGTTCAGAGTAGGAAATAAAAGAGGTTTATCTTAAGGATCGGTGGTCTTTTGAAAATTTCATTTTGCAGGTTTAGGTTTTATATTATTGTTCTTTACTTTCCTCTGAAAGCTTGAACTCCAAATAATATATGAATACAATTTAGTATTCCTCCTTTTCCCCTTATATCCCCTTAAAGTTTCAACTTGATAACTTTAACCAATATTAAATATTGCCTTTTCGTAATATTTATTTCCCTTTTTGATTTGGGGTAGTCAAAATTCTCAAGTTTTTGTTTTTTTGGCGTACTTATACCATTTAGGCAACAGTTATTGTTTTTTGAGGTCCATCTGATCTAAAACACGTGCCATTTTGGCAAAATTCGTTGCATATTTGAAATTCTATTGGCCCAGGGTACATGTTCTGTAAATATCAACCCAATCGGAAAAAAAGTCAACCATCAATAATGCTTACAGTCCTTGATCGCCTTTTGGTCTAGGTCATGAAAGCTGAAGTGGGTTTTGCGATCCTCGAAAATGTTCATTTGGTCTGGGCTGTTTTTTTTGTTTTTTTTCGTTAAGTTTCAAACTGATTGAAAATCAAACATATTTTCGTACTTTTCCGTCTTTTTGGCCAATTAAGTGCTGGTGTTCAAGTTCTGTTACCCAAGCCAAGCTCTTGGATGATAAGATAAGATTTTACTCATCATGAATTACAATATAATATTACATTTTACTAGTCCCCCAAAGGTTCATTGGCCTGTAAAGAAAATAATCACTTGCTCACAGAGAGAAGAGCAAAAAGGAGAAGAATAGAAAATATAAATAAAATAAAAACTACAGAAAACAAAACTAAATAGATTGAATAAACTAAATTAATTGAGTAGATTAAATAGGCTCGAAAAAAATAATAAAAACTATAAGAAAAATAAATAAATAGATAAACTTTATAGTTATAACAGACAAACAAACTTTTTCTTATAGTTAGTACCTTTTGGACTCTCACTCGGGCTTGGACCCCAGGGAGGGTATCTACATGTACCAGACGGGAAAATCCTTTTTGATTGTGATTCAAACAAGAGGCAACATGCCCGCCTTTTCTACTATTGATTTAAAAGAAACCTTTTCCAGAAAAGAAGCTTCTCAAAGAAAGGTAAAGAGCCAAAGGTTTAAAGCAAGAAAGTTTTCAAATCAATCACGAGTAGAAATAAAGTCAGATAATAAGTCAAGCGTAAAACCCAAAACGAACATAAATTACAATATATAACCAGGTCAGACTTAGAGCAAACAGAAATTACGTTTAACAGAAGTAGGGCTAGCGCCCTCTAGCACCCTCTAAAGATCAAAACGTCATTTGCACTTTACTGAAACCAGTTTTTATTTCCAGTTATGTGTTTTATTTTTCATTAACTTAAAAGCATCTCTTCCACAAATGAAGTTTTCAGAGAAAGGTAAAGAGCTACATTAAACCTAGGATGAGAAAAAATAAGGTCAATTGTAATTCATGTGTAAACCAAACATAAACCACTGTTAATATATAAGTGAAACCCAATACGAACAGAAATTACAATAAATCATCAAGTTAAACTTGAAACGAACACAAACTTCCATGAACAGAAGTAGGGCTAACACCCCCTGTGCCTTATAAAGACTAGAACGTCATTTCCACTTTGAAAAACTTCTTTTGTGGAAGTTTTTCAAAAAAAAAAAGTTTTTTTTTCAATTAATTAAAAAAAAAATGATTCGATAAAGAATTGTCTGGTTCTGAGCAGGAATAGTGTATTTTGAGACTTTCAAGGAAATGATCGAAGGTTTTTTTGAAGAAAAATGGTCTTGACAGAATCACAGCGTTGACAGGATTGACAGCCACAGCGTTAAATGGATTGCGAAGAAATTAAGCTAAAGTGTTATTCCTACTATAGTTTTTTCAGTAAAACTGACCAAATATTGCTGCAACACTTCATGTTACCCAGGCACCAAAAGTCTGATTAAGTCTACGCTAGTGCATGGGCTTTGATCGTGAATTCTAATGGTATCCACGGACCTTATTAAAAGTGTGAAATTAAGGCAGAATAATAAACTAGATTTTACTCTATATAAAAACATTAGAAAATTTCAGTTTCATCTTTCATTGCCTTTGGTGAAAATTGAGTTTAATTGTAGCTAAGAACGGAATATCTGAAGGCTTTTACTTGAAAGAATTTGAAATGAGGGATTGTTGGCTTACTTGGTTTATTTGCTTTACTAGCTACCATCAATCGCTCTAAATATCCAGGAAAAATTGGAAAAAAAGTTGTGCCAGGCTTCAGCATTGGAATGCTGAATTTAAAGGAAAACTTATGTGCGAATGAAGAGCTTAAAATGCCTTTGAAAGTGGAAAGGTTCTATAGATTGTATTTATAGGTATTCTTATGTCTCAAATGGACAGATGCTCTGAACTCCGACGGCAGCTCGAATACGAACGTTTCCGACTCCAGCAGCTGCGCCAGGATGTAAATTTTCTCGAACAAACCCTGTTTCAAAGCCGACGTCGCCTTGAATATAATCTTAGTCTATCGCGACATTGTCCAGAAAGATTAAGCACCCTTAGAGAAGAAAATGAAAAGTTGAAAGTGCTCTGTGATAGACTTCTAAAAGAGATGGATGGAGGACAGCGAACCATATCAGTCCCTTAAAAAGAGTTCTTATTGTTTGAAATCTAGTCCACCAAAGGAGGTAACATATGACGCTTCGATGCGAAAAGAAACTATTGTGTGTCGTCAGCTTTTTTTTCTTCGTGACCTTATATTTGCTTATAATAATGAACTCAAATAACTTTCTGGGTATTTTCAGCAATTAGAAAAATGTGGGGTGATTAGAATGGGCTTGATAAAATCTGGGATGAAACTAAAGTTTGTATTAGTCAAATAAAGGTTATCTAAAAATCTATAAAATCTTTCCATTATAGTGATCTACCAAAATGGGATTCGAAGGTTGTCACAATTGACTAGATATTTTTAAACAAAAAGAAAATTTTTATATACTCTTATACTATATTTGCACATTTGTTTGAATATATTTATTTTTTTTTATTTGTATGCAGCCATAATGAATGATTCCAACTGCATAATTGCAAACAGGTCTGACCCTTATGATGAGTGGATGGATTAGAAGGGGTTGCGTTGGGAGGTGAAAATGAAAAAAGGTGCGTTTTATGGTCAGGGAAAATGTTTCTAATTTTAAAGAGGGGAGGGTCCTTTGAACGGGTATCACCAATCTCCTCCCCTCTTGTGTTCAGGTGTTCCGACCTGCTCGTAAAAATACGTCCCTCCCCAAAGAAAAATGTTCGATTCATGGCTTTGGACTGTGATTTAGGCCCTCTGTTGAATTTTCTATACAATTAGCTATCTATGAGGAAAGTCTAACTCATTGTCCAGAACCTTGAATAGGAAGTCTTGACTTTGTGGATGGTTTTTCCTCCAGCAGGTGAAGGTCATTCAAGACGATCGAGTTCAAATTTGAACAGGAAGAAAGTTGGATTAATTTTTAAACTGTAAGTGATATAATAAGGATAGACGATAATTCTGACAAATACGTATGCTTTGTTCGGCCATTCAAAAATGATCTAAAAACTGGATACACTTTCGTAGAATATATTTGTGATTTCCATAGACGTATCAATAGTTGATTGACACAAATAATTTTTATGGTGTATTTTATGATTATGGTAACCATAATTCAGCTTGTTTCCTTCTCTCCTTACGAAGTGTGCCTATGCTTCTTTGGCCTTTTTTTTAATTCACAGAAAAGATATAATGTGCTTCCTCAGTGCCAGGAATTTCTGCTGAACCAGCTAAGTACGTGTGCTTGTCGACCGTACTTTCCTTCCATGTCCTAAATCTAATTTAGTATCTTTCTAGTTTCGTAAATAGCATGTACAATTTGCCTATTTATTCTTTTTATTTTGTTAAGCAATGTCCCGTGCTACGACAGGGTTTTAATGCTTTTATAACCTAAGTAAAGATAGAAGACATCACCTTATCATGGTGCCCGGTGCTCAAAAGGAAGGGATTTCCATGTCAAGGTATTAAATAATTCGCAGATTTTGACATTTATTTCTAAAAACACTTTGGCAGAATTCTTGGGACACTCTTTAGAGTGACTTGGCCTTCATCTTCCAATATAGGGTTAGTTTCGGATATCCTTTTAACGACGCCTTCGTTCTCCTTCTCCCATCCCCTAAAAAAAAATAAAGTACATTGATGTTCCATTCGTAATTGTCCTCGCATCAGTTTATGTGCCTTTAAATCAAATTGTTTTCATATCTTGGTGCCAATTGTTGTGATAAAGTCCATCTCAGTGTTTATGGTAAGTTCAAACACTTTGGAAAAAAGAAGTCAGTAAAAAGAGTTAGAGATATTAAAAAAATTAATGTAAACTTTTTTTTTTTTTTTTTTTTTTTTGTCTAGAAAAAAAAAACGAGCTAGGAACATAATTAGTGAGCCTGATGTATCCTCAATTATAGTTTCAAAAATAAGGAGTTCTGATGAGAGGAGTTGCTTAATTAGCGTGCCTTCTCATAAGTAGAAAAAAGTCTAGCTGACCCAATTCACTTCCGTCTTGCATTCTTCTTTTTTGAAGAAAATTTAAAAAAGCGAAAGGATTTTAAAACATCCATAGGTACTGTGAATCCTTTCTGCAGGGGAATTATATGCTTGCCTATTTTACATGTGATAGTCGGATTTCAATAGTTCTTATATTGTAATCTGAACCGATTGGTGTATGTATTCTTTGTTTTTATAAATTGAATCGGGGAATTTTTAAACAGAACAGACTGTGCAAACTCGGTATGAGATTGAGCCGAGAAATATTAGGTTGAATTGGAACATAAAGCTAAATAATAAATAAAAGTTAACGTTAATAAAAAAAAATACAAGTATAACTGGAGTAAACAAATAAAAATAGATAATAATATGTATAACTAATCAAAAAAGTATATAGGATAAAAAAAAGAAGCTAAAACTTTCCAATTACTAGCAGAAAAAAAGTATTTGCTATGACTTGTTCAAGAAAAATTGTTCTCGTATGAGGTCAGTGCAAGAGTTTATTTTGTTTGAACTTTCGACGAGTTTTCTGATTAACTTCCCTAGAACTTTGAAAAAGAACATTTTTCAGCGCAGTTGTCACATAAGTGATAATGGACTATGTTTTGGTTTTGTTTTTTCCTCAGAAATAGAGCTAACTGGAAACGGCCCAGTGTTTGAACTTACCTTTAAAGTATATCTAGTCCCCATGATTTCTATTTCTTTGTGCCAAAACTGATAAATGTTAAATTATGTTTATGTGCGTGAAAATTTGTTGACCATAGCTATGTTAGACTGTTAGTTACTGTAAAGGATTCCATTATTATATTCAACTTTTTATTTCATTATTTATTTATTCTTTTGTCTATTGGATGATTAGTTGCTATCAATTTTTATTCATAATTTAAATAATAA
This sequence comes from Artemia sp. Qi Xiang Cuo, assembly GCF_049724085.1. Taxonomy (NCBI): domain Eukaryota; kingdom Metazoa; phylum Arthropoda; class Branchiopoda; order Anostraca; family Artemiidae; genus Artemia; species Artemia sp. Qi Xiang Cuo. The sequence continues at coordinate 26,824,528 of NC_142795.1, forward strand.
TCTAGGTTCGTTAGTGGCTTGAAATTACAGTGAACGACTAATTAAAAGGAATCTAAAATTAAAATCTAAAATTAATCTAAATTAAATTAAAAAGGAATGGTATTAGTATAGTTTGTTGTAAGTCGTGAAAAGATTCAGTTTATTATTATTTCTAGAATGTAGTGCGCTATAGAAGGCATGTCGAAGCCCTTTAAATGAGTATATTTTGTTTCTAGTTTTCTAAGATACTATAAAGTGAAATTGTTCTTATTTTTTAATTAAAAAAAAATGAAATCTAAGAGATTTTTGCAGACTGAGAGGCTCTAGTGCTGCTCATTCTTTACAAATGTTTTTGCTATATACGGAGTTAGTAAAATATATTTTATTGTTATTGTATTTATGCTATTTATTTCTGTATTTTATGTTACTAACAATAAAATACGTGTGATTATTACTCCTCTGTGATTTCTTCCCTTTTTAAATCTTTATTTACGGTGCCGTCATCATGTATAAAATATGCATAAGCTGAAAACTGCAAGGTTAGACCACAGACAAGAAGTATGTAATTACACTAAAGTTTGAATTTTTGTCCCAGTTCTTTAAGAGCGAACCCTGAAACAAGGGCCGTTTAATCAGAATAATAAGAAACTTTCTTTAAAAATACTAAAAAACTTTAGCGCGAAGAGCAAGGTATTGAGAAGGGGGCAACCGGAAACACCCTTCAAATACGTAATATAAGTTTTTTTTTGTTGTTCCTTACTTTCAGCTGAAAAAAAATGTTTTTTTTTATTTAATGATTTCGAAGGCAGAATTTTTTTTTACTTTTGGAGTGTAGTTCCAAAAACTTATCTGAGTTTCAATTTTCTATTTTTTTTATTTTTTGGGATGTTAGTTCTTTATGCCAAGACTTTAAAGGTAATATTTCATAATCAAGTAATGTTTCTATTTAGGTTTTTACACTGCAGTTAATGATTTTTGGGGATAGTTTTAAACAATGCTGTTTGTTTAGTATTTTATTCAGAGACGAACTGGAAATCCTTTTCTTGTCAAGTTTTCTTTCTGCTTGGATGGGGCAGCCACTTAAATCTATATTCCCTCAGGTACCATCCCTGGGCGCTTTGCTTGATAACGATCTCCCAAACTGTTTAATGAGAAGAACAAGACATCGCTAAAGATGCTGTGACAAGAGTCAGGTTTAGTTAGGTTTTACCATAGTAGACAGAATGTACCAGCAAGCTTATGGCATATCATTTCTGCTCTTCATGAACAAAAAGCTCCTCCCACTGATTTCTGCCTTAGCTTTTTTCTGCATTAGCTTTATTTCCGTTTGTTTCAATGCACTTTGATGGAAACAGTCGGAAACAGACTAACCTGCATTCCCGCTAATCTGACTTCGCCTATGTTTATATCTGCCAAAACGGAAATAAAGCTAATGCAGAAACAAGCTAACCCCGGTCCGGGTTTTTATAATGGGTGAGATAGAGAATGATCATACTGCTAATTATATAAACTGTGGATTTGACTTTGTATCATTTTAAAAAGCTTTAGTTTAAAGATGGGGGGGGGTATGTATTGATGTATTTTCTAGACCGATGCTATTGAACATGGAGCTTAAAATTGAAAGATTATTAATAATAATCTTAACATATTAATTATATATAATATATGATTTTTAAGCAAAGTAAATTATATATGCATACTATATTAAGCATATTATATATGAAAGATATTTTTTTAGGAAAAAAATTATTTTTGCCCCCAGGACATGTTGATAGGGAAGATGAAGGGAGATTTTGATAACACCAAGCGAGAGGAAATGAAGCTAAGTTGTACTATTTTGCCTACAAGTCGTGAATATGGGCGGTAGCTAAGGGGTGTTGGTGAGTAGTACCCGCTTAAAATTCATTTTGCTTTTAGAAAATCTTCCTAAAGCGAGTGTAATGGTAATTTCTTACAGAATTCTCCTAATTCCCCCCCCCCCCTCCTCCCCAAGGAGCCAATCTAGCCATGATCATTCATTATCATGGAGAAACTGATTGCCTGAAGTGTTGTATTTTATCCTCCTGAGACTGAGCGCCTGGCACGATGGACATTCAGCTTTGCGTGTGAATGTTTGAGTGTTTCGGTCTTTTTTCTCCTGTGCAAATGGTTTTACACGGGGCCTCGTAGGGTGATTTCAGTAACTGCCTCAGCCTGCTATCTAGTAGTTTATTTTCCAGTTCCCCCCATTGTGTATCTCTGATTTTATTAGTTTCCAGAATTAGTTTTCCAGTCGAGATCAAAATGACAGCAAAGGTAAGCAAATTACTATTATAAACATTGTAGAAGATGGAATTTCGATAAGTGTCAGAGTTAATTTAGGATAAGACCTTTTTAATTGCATTTCACGGACCGCCCTCCATTGGGTTGTTTAGAATTTATGGATGGATGCATCTCTTACCTAGAAAATTCTATCCCTTGGAAAATCTTCCTCTGGTAATCCTCCTCAAGTGTAAGATTGAGCGGCCAGTGGGAAATTATATAAGTAAAAAAGACAAAGAAAAATTTATAATTCGAGATCTGCTGTTATAAGGAGGAGTGGTGGTTCAGGGTGTTGGCGGGAGGTTTTATGGTTGGGAGTTATGGCTATAGAATGTATTTCAATGCCTGATTGTCTAAATTGCCATGAGCCTTCAGATAAATATAAGAATAGGTATCGGGGACGGGGTGCTAGGAACTAATTCTCTCATATTCGATCGAAAATTAAGCGTTCTGGTGCCCTTTTTTTAGGTCAAGACTGATTTAAGGTAGCCAGCCCCTGTCCTAGAACCTTCCTTGATATCTGTTTTTTTAACCCCTTAGGAAATCTGATCAACATTTGGAGGTTCCTATGTTGTTCAAAATAGCCAAAAATGTCAATGAATTTGCATCCAAGGATGACATAACCCCCAGAGCCCCCAGAATAAGGACAATAAATTATGCCAACTGTCTATTCCTTACAGATAGATTTTATAGGGGAAGAAAAGAGGGACACGCTTGATCTTGGGAGTCCAGTAGTAGCATGAATTATTCAGGAATTATTTCTTGGTCAAAAAGATCATCCATATTTTGCCGTGGGAAGGGGAAGGGGTTTATGTCCCGTAAGTGGGCCACAATTTTGTTTTCTAATCAATTTGAAACTTACAGCCATAAGTCTGTGGGCCGAGGGGACTAATGTACATAAAAATATTCAAAGGATTTGTCCCTCTTCTAACAAAGTGGACTCAAAAATCGTTAATTTTTTTTCGACTGGCCTGAAACTCTGGGCTAAAGGGACAACAATGTCTAAAAAAAAAAAAAAAAAAAGAGTCCCCTCAAAATGTAGCCGAGAACTGGCTTTTTAAAAAAAATTGCCCCGTTTCGGCCAAACCTTCTGTTTTTCGGCAGAAAATGAAAGAAATCGCCGCTTTTCTTAAGTAAGACATGAACTTTTAGGCTATATATAGGTTTTATAAAATGGGCTTTCATTTTGTACTGACTGGTTGTATGATTTAGGGACGATTGTGGCAGCATATGGCAATATTGCTTGTTAATAATTCTAAACCGACTGGCACTAGGTTATTTGACATCTTGAACGTGATGCTAAGACTTTAATCAAGACCCTACCTCCATTTGGAGGGGGGCAGGGGCGAATCTCCAGCATTTTTATGGGGGGGGGGCAAGAGGTGTCCATATCTGGATAGTCAAAGAGCATGGGATGTATAATATTTTTTTCCGTATTATTGGCGGGGCAACTGCCACCCCCAAACGCCGCCCCTGGGGGGGGGTGTTTTCCCCTTTTGATATTGGGGATATTTACTCGAGCTTGTAGCTTTTTATGGGTAAATTAAAATTTAGCGAAAATTAAATATATGGAATCCCCTTTAAAACGTGACATTCTTGATTCATCGTTGTTCAAACTTCAGTTTTAGAGTTTTGTTACTAGAGTTATTGTGTCTTTTTCCCATACAGTATTTATGACCTATAGTTCTATTGTTCTCTCGTTCTGAAAAGTCGATATTTTTTACGAATGAGGTGTGCACGCGAGTGTCCTGATTTCTAGACCTGGACTTCTCGGATTTCTGGGAGGCTCGTTTGGTCAGACCTTACCTTAGAAGCCCCCTCTCCGTGTCTGTATTAATGATTAAGAGAACTTCCGGTTCCGACTTGCCCAATTAAATGCAGACGAGATGTCTTTTTATACTTTCAAAGTAGGCTTTAAATTCTAATAAATGGCGCAATGTTTTATTTGTTTTTTTTTGCGTCATTTTGATTGCTCAGTCAATTTATTCAAGGAGAGAACATTGGTTCGCATGCATACACCTGTGAATTCGCCCGCATCGATTTCTTTTGAAACACTGAAGTATTGCCAGTTACGAAAATAGGAAATAGGTTTCACAGTCATCCTTACGCTGTGAAACCACCTTGACCATTTTAGAGAAACTACTGTATTTATTGGTGAAAAGGATTTTTTTTGCTTATACTTGGTGAGATTTTTTAGTTTTTTTGCCGAGAGTCAGTGTATTTATGGTACTTATGTCTTATAGCCATCACACTCAAGAAGTGAAGTTAGGTTATTCCTAATGAAATATACATAAATGTGAGGAAGATAAGATACTTTAGTAATAAAATTATGGAAAGTGTGACAGAGAATTATGGAAATCAGGCCGCCCAGAACGCATTATATTAAACGGTTTCTAACCTAACCAAAATACGAACTCTATATAAAAAAGTTTAATTAAAACATACCTACATTGTAGTTTATCTCTCTCACACTAAGCTGATTATCACCGAGTATATACTGAAATACAGAAAGAAACCGTTTCTACTCAGACCAAGAACTTGAGTGTGGTGGCTATAAGACGTAAGTACCGTTTTTTTTTTTATTAAAATAAAGTAGAGGGCGTAGTTAATAAATGAAAATTATGAATTAATTTTTAATTAATTAAGAAAATAAATTAAAACAATGAAAAAATAATAGTAAATAATAGTAATTAAAAAATTAATTATAATAATAAGATAATCTAAATAATAATTTAAAAAAAATTAATTAATTAATAAATCGAAAACTATTTTGTTAGTAAATGAAAATTTTGGACTAAAAAATATGTGAGAGACAGGGAGTGGGGTGCTAATCAAGAAAAAATCCCGGACGCAGGAGAGGCCAGAACCGCCACTGAGAAAAACAGTAAATACGGTACTTCTGTCTTATAGTCACAACTTTTTGGCTGTTATTACTAAAGTATTATATTTTCATCATATTTATGTATATTTCATTAATATCAACCTAAATTCACTTCTGAATGTGATGGTACATAATTACCAAAAAAATTATAAAACTAACGAACGATTATAACCGTTAGATTTAGACCCCAGCGCCGCACCGAAAAGGGAAGGCCGGCGGCGGTGGGGCCAAAAATAGCAGCAGTGGCGTGCAGCCGATGATTTGTTGGCGCCGCTGCCGTCGAGATGCCGGTGGCGCGCCGACATCTTGAATTTACACTTTCAGCTTGAATTTACAACAGATTTGGGCCTATTCATGAGTTAAAAACTTCGCAAGTCGCTGGCTTGACGCTTGTCTTCTTCGTTATTAACTAAAAGAAGTAGAAATCTAGTAGGAATGAAGTGGATGTGGCGTTTCAGGATCGTTGTATAATAGTTATAATAACAAATAGTAGATTCACCATTGCATTCAATAAGTTACAAGGAATCCAATTAAGAAGAAGCACATACAAAATCCAAATTAAGCCAGTAGCCTATAAGAAATCCAAAAATACCCAAGACAATGAACAAGTCCTAATGGGGGGCCCTGGGGGTATTAAAATATTTCTATGGTTTCCCAGGGAATTTGATATCATTTTCTTCCGTCTCCGCTTTAAATAAAAAAAAATATCTTTTTGGCATCCCTGCTTTCAATTAAAAAATGAGGTATTAGAATTTAAAAATGATAGCCCTCTATCCTCCCTATAGGCAATAACATGCAATTTTTGGTACTTATGCATTATATGGTACACACGAAAGAATTCAAGTTTGGTTAATGCTAATCAAAAAAAAAAAAATTTGGATGAAAATATAATAGTTTAGAAACTAATTTGGGCTATATATATGCACATTAGGGGGGGGGGGGTAAAGTATAGCATATATTAAATGGTTCTAGGCGTTTATCCTCACCCCAGAAAATGCCACCCCCCGCCCCTGTGGAAAACACCCCTCACCCTGTGGAAAATAAGGCTTCCAATTTTGAGAATTTTATTTGAGTTTTATTTTTTGCATTATGTTTTATTTATCATTTTGTTTAGCATAGTCGAAAATTCTAATAACTATGTCTTTAGGTGTAAAATGACCCGCCACAGTCCCTGGGCGAAGGGCTGCAAGTTGTGAACTTTGCCCATTGTTTACATATAGTATTTGTAATAGGTAAGTATAGAGCCATTTTTGTGGGGGGGGGGGGGTGATTGGGGTGGATTTCTAAGGGGAGAATCTTCCTTTGGGAGGGACATTTCTGATGAGTGAATATTCTTCTAAGGAAAATGTTACACTGGGGGGTTCTGACAGAATTACTATACGAAATTATCTTTGCCAAATTTTTTATGTGAAGATGTTCTGGGGGAATTATCCAGGGGCTTTTTTCTGTGCGTTTTGTTTTCTGGGAAATAATTTCCACCGAAGGGAGCATTTTGGAGTGATCGAGAAACCGATTAGAGATTAAAGTCTTATTCCAATGAAAAAATGATCAAAAGAATTTTTCGGGGTGAATCGTGCACAAGCAATTTTGCAGAGAGGTTGGGGGATTCTCAGAGAGGATGAAACTGTCTGGAGGGAATTTGACGGGGGGGGGTGCACTTTTCGTTGGATGAAATACTCGTGTAGGATTTTTCTGTGAGGGGGAGGGGTATATTTCATAGAGGATGAGCCGGATTTACCGACATAATTTGAAAAACGAATAGAAATTATGCTATGTATGAAGAGTTGTCCCCTCATCAATACCTTACTCTTTACGCTAAATTTTGGCTTTTTACTAAAATTGAAACACATGGGCTGTTTAATTAGAATAAGAAGCTTTTTTAAAAGTGCTAACAGCTTTAGCGTGAAGACCAAGGTATTGAGGAGGTGGCGACCCTTTATATCCGGAATAAATCTGCAAAAGTTTATATGCAAATTGTGTTTTAATTTTTCATGTACGGTGAGCCAAAATGGAACCTGCATTACTTGAAAAACGTTCAGAAATTAAATTAATGCTAATGAAATAAAATAAAATAGGATGAAAATGTAATAGTTTAGAAACAAATTTGGCTATATATTTGCACATTAGGGGAGGGGGGTAAAGCATAGCATATATTAAATACGGAACCTAGCCTAGGTACATTCCCCCCCTAAACCCTCAAAAAAACAATAGCTTAAATATTGTAAACACAATGAGAAACCACGCTTAGCGATCCATTTGTCTATTGCAAATACCCGTTTGACTGGTTTCCTTTAGTATTTCCCGATACAGTATATAACGGTGTGTAAGATATAATGCATAAGTACCCAAAATTCATATAAACCAACTTTTGATTCGTTTTTTAAAGTTTTTTAGGTACTTGTTAATAATACGGAACACCCAAGAAGTGAAGTTAGGTTAATCCTAATGGAATATAACCTTCATATGATCTTCAGTTTATACAATAATATAATTTAGGTTACATATTTGGACATTAGGGGGGGTATATTATTTGGATAGCACCCCTAATCTAACCCCCCACCTAATGTGCAAATATATAGCCCAAATTATATAAGTCCAATGCATTGCGTCATCCGTCACTTCTTTTTGTAGCTTTGAAACCGGTTTTCTGAAATTTGACCTAAGCATAATTCTTGAGTGTTTCGTATTATTAACAAGTAACGTTTTTTTGTACCATACCCCAACAGCTGGAAAAAAGTACTCCCCTCCCGAAAACAATCTGGGCTACGGCCTTGATTGAAACACTCTTTTTGCTAATATAACAAGGCATTGAGCATTGGCTGTCCAGTCCCAAATTAGTGTACCTGCATTTCTAAAATTTTTATAGGCAAGTCATTACCGTGCTTGAACAAAAAGTAAATAAATAGTACGCAAATAGTGCTGATTCACGCATAGCCATTTTTTTTACGAAAGCTTGACCACATTCTTCAGAAAACAATTTTCTGTTAATACACTGTTTCTAAAATGCGCTTTAGGAAGTTTCGTGCAGATACACTCTTTTACACCATACAAAATACAAAAGGAAACTTCCACCAATCCACAGTCCACTTTCGTCGGATGTTATTTATATCCAGAAAATCTAAAGATACTGACATCAACGACTTTAACAAGGTGTAAATTCAAGTCACACTCAGGTATCTTTAGCCAAGACTGTTTTTAAATGCTTTAAGAAACAGGGTTGAAGATAAACACTAATGACGGCTCTGGTACAGGTGCTGATGGTAGCAGAGACCCAGGCCTGTGATTGGTCCTTCTGATACACTGTTTTGGGCTAGTGATTGTTTTTGGGCCTTTTGATTCGTCCATCAGATGCATTTTTATGGATTTTGACAGTTAGGTCAAAGTCAAACAGCAGATACACTATGAAAATGAACTCAGCCATAGGAGATTCAGCAACTTTGTGCATACAAACCAATTCAGTGCGAAAGTTACGTAAGAAGCTACCCTTAATTCAAAATCAATAAAAGGTGCAGATAAACTGTTTTGCGATTGGACAGTTTCTTAGAAGTAGTGTAGTTCGAATGAAACCATATCGATTTTGAAGTCAGCGGATGTTCGGAACGCCTCTGTGCATGGGCTTTGGGAAGATAGGCAGGGGGCAGCAACCCCCATTTGATCTTCAAATTTACACTAGATATTAACGAGAACTTTTTGTATTTTGGAATTCTTTTGTTGGATGGTCACTGGTAGACTGTTGAAAGCTGGATTAACAGGGAAAAGCTGGAAATAAACAGACATTTCTAAATATCGTTTCCGGTATAGATATTTATGTTTCGATATTCAAGATTGATTTTTGGTTCTATATATAGATAGGAGACTGGTCCACGATCAGCAGGTTTTGATTTTTTTTAATTCTTTAAGCGATAAGAAGCTGCTGAGTATGGCAAAGTAAAGGTAACTCATTCAATACCATCCTTGAAAAAGACAAATAGAAATATTCCACCATTTTTCTACCTGGATGCCTCTATCCAAGTGGTTAAAAGTGCCAAACCTTGGCCACCCCAGTACTGGTTTGGCCGTCTCTATCTTACGTTCGGCCACCCAGCAAAAGAAACAGAAAAGTGGCCATGGAAACATTAACACTTCTTTTTTGGCTATAAAATAAAGAATATGGTCAGTATAAAAAAACTGCAAAATCAATTCCAATAAAGTTTTAAAAAAACAAATTTAAAGGTATTAATTATAAATTGACTGATCAACACCAAAAGTATGCCGCTTCGCTAATCTTGATGTTCCACATGTCAGTGGTTGCAGTTTCATTTCAACTTCTGTCTAAGACACTATCCATCTCCTAAGTTAGAACAAAGTCTCTCACTCCAGTCTCCTTCAGAAAGGGGACCTTAAGTTCTTTAATTGCTACTGTTTTGATAGTGGCAATATAATGTAATCGCCAGCCTTGACTTTCTCAATGTCAAATTGAAAGTTGCTGGTAGGGGGCTCGTCTTCAACGTCCATACTGAAGTCTGTAGAGTTGTTGTATAGAGGCTCATCTAAGTCAGAATCTTCACTCCAACTGCTAAATGTTAGAAGAAACATGCCTTTTACTATTTAGCCTTTTTACTTCTCTGACTATTTCCTTCCCAGGAGTAGGGCTTTCTTGGTAGGTATAGCTTTTATCCCAGCAGTAATGCATTCTTTCACCGGTGTTCCACTTTTTGCATTTTTTTCCTGTCGGTTTTTCTTGTTGAAGATTTTGGAAAGGTGTTTGCATGGAGTTTTACGAGTCATCTGCTGGCCTTTGCTTCTCATTTAGAGACAATACCTGTTCTGCGTCCGTTTCGGGGTTTATGTTAAAGAAGGGGTGTATATGTCTCACAGGACTTGCGCTGAACATAAAAACTTCCCTGGTAAGTGCTTCACTAGATGTGGTAGATGTAAATGTGGTATTCTGTTCAAGACATATGACGAGAACTCATGATCCTTGGAGACATCTGTGTTGGTGGGGTTGACCCCACTCACTGGGAATCCCCTGATTATATTCTCAGGAGTGATAGCCTTTGGATATGCTTTCCCCAGCAAATCAGCAATATCTTACACTGATATAGTTTTACATTTATTGACAGTCATAAAACTTGCGGCTTCCTAGTTGTAGTAGGCCTTAAGGGGCCCCATGACTGTCCTGTCTAGAGGCTGTAGTTTGTGAGTAGTGTGGGGAGGGAAAGATCCTCCCACGTAACCCCTGATCCAACCCCCCCCCCCCACGACCAGAAAAACCCTGAAAACGTCTGTATACTTCCCAATAACCAATACTATATGTAAACATTGGGAAAAGTTCATAACTTGCAGCCCTTCCCCCGGGGACTATGGAGGATTAAGTCATCCGCAAAGATATAGCTATTATATTTTTTGACCATTTTGAACAAAATGGCTATCTCAAAATTTTGATTAGGTGACTTTGGGAAAAAATGAGCGTGGGAGGGGGCCTAGTTGCCCTCCATTTTTTCGTCACTTAAAAAGGGCACTAGAACTTTTAATTTCCGTTTAAATGAACCCTCCCGCGATATTCTAGGACCACTGGATTGATACGATTACCCCTGGGGAAAAAAAGACAAAAAAAAACAAATAAACACGCATCCGTGATCTTTCTTCTGGCAAAAAAATACAAAATTCCACATTTTTGCAGATAGTAGCTTGAAACCTCTATAGTTGGGTTCTCTGATACGCTGAATCTGCTGGTGTGATTTTCATTAAGGTCCTACGACTCTTAGAGGATGTTTTCCCTTTTTTCGAAAATAAGGCGAATTTTCTCAGGCAAGTAGCTTTTGATGGGTAAGACTAAACTTGATGAAACTTATATATTTGAAATCAGCATATAAATTATATTCGTTTGATGTATCTATTGATATCGAAATTCTTTTTTTTAGAGTTTCGGTTACTATTGAGTCGCTCCTTACTTACAGTTTGTTACCACGAACTGTTTGATAGTATTGCCAGAAAAGTAGAACATGGAAAATGCTAAAGGCCGAGTTGTAGCGAAATATAGAATGGGGAGTTTGTAAAGACCTATATTCAAAGGACCTCGGAAAGTGTTTATAAGCCCTCCTCCATCACAGAATCGGATGCTCCGGTTAGACAGTATGCTGCCTACACCCATGCCCCTGTGGTTAGCTTGAAGCAGCGTTTCACTGTTTGTGTGTAACAAGGAAATTTGTGAAGATAAAATCCTTTGCTGTTTCACCTGATGAGATTTTATAGCTAGATTCACTGATAACTTGCTTCTTCTGATAAAGGGGACGAGCCGGAATAGTAGTAGCTTAGTTAATCGTTTTAGTGTTGCATTTTTCTTGAAAATTAAGCTTACGAGGTTAAAGCAATCTGATTGCCTTAGGTTTGAACGTTATTTTTCTTGTTTTAATGATTCTTTTGAACTCTAGATGTTTTGGATGATCTCTGTCATTAACAACCGTAGTTGTTAACAGTTTCTCTGTATGTGCGGATTAATTTTTTTCAGCTACTTTATAAGACAGAGTTTGTTCCAATGATATTTCAAACAGTTCGTGGTAACGAACTGTAAGTAAGGAACGGCCGGGCTCAATTGTAACCGAAACTCTAAAAATCGGAATTTTGATACCAATAGATACATCAAAAGCATGAGATTTTTGTGTTGATTTTAAATATATAATTTTCATCAAGTTTAGGCTTACCCACCAAAAATTAAGAGCCTGAGAAAATCTGCCTTATTTTCGAAAAAAGGGGAAAACACGCCCTAAAAACAAAGAATCTTAATGAAAATTACACCATCAGATTCAGCGCATCAGAAAACTGCTCATAATTGCTGAAATGTGGAATTTTGTTTTTTGCCAGAAGAAAGATTAGCCTACGGATGCGTGTTTATTTGTTTTTTTGTTTGTTTTTTTTTCCCAAGGGTGATGGTATCGACCCAGTGGTCCTAGAATGTTGCGAGAGAGCTCATACGTTCTGGTACTCTTTTTAAGTGACCAAAAAAGTTGGAGGGCAACTCCCACGCTTATTCTTTTCTCAAAGTCACTGGATCAAAATTTCTGAGATAGCCCTTTTGTTCAGCATAGTCGAAAAATTTAGTAAATTTAATGTCTTTGAGGACGACTTAATCCCTCACAGTCTCCGGGGGAAGGGCTGCAAGTTATGAACTTTGCCCATTGTTAACATATAGTATTAGTTATGGGGAATTATACAATCGTTTTCAGGGTTTTTTTTTCTGGTGGGAGGGTTGTGAGGACGGGGTTACGCGGGAGGATCTTTTTATGGAGGAATTTTTCACGGGGAAGAGAATTTACGCTAGATTTCCCAGCATTATTTAAAAAACATTCATAAATTAAATAAAAAAAAAGTTTTTTCAACTGAAAGTAAGGAGCAACACTAAAACTTAAAACGAACAGAAATTATTACCTATATGAGGGGGTTCGACCCCTAGTCAATACCTTGCTCTTTACACTAAGTATTTTCAGTACTTTCAAAAGAACTATTTGTTCTAATTAAACGGCATTTGTGATTCAGGGATCATTCTAAAAAAAAATTGGAACAACATTCAAACTTTAGCGTAAAGAGCGAGGTATTGACGAGGGGGCGAGCCCCCTCGTATACGTAATAATTTCTGTTCGTTTTAATGTTCCTTCATACTTTCAGATGAAAAATATGTTTTTTTATTTAATTCTCTCAGAAATCGAGTTGATTTCATGACTTTGAATACATGAACATTCTCTACTGTAAAGCAGTTATTTCGCTTTATATTAAACTAAACAGGCACGTATAACTAATGAATGTATCACACCCAAATGTTAATTTTGTCTGAAGGATTTTGAATATTAAGATAAAATCTCACAACAATGTTTGACATCGTCAATAGGGCTACAGCTCCTACAGTTTATTAGTTACTAGGTTTGGTCAAAGTAATTTACGTACTAGCTTTAGTTTCATTTTACTAGATTTTGTCAAAAAGACGCATTTATTTATCTACTTATCTGTAGACTTATTTTCATTTCATCAGTGTACAAAGCTGAAATGTGAAAGAACAGCTGAATGTGTACAAAGCTGAAATGTGAAATGTGTCCTCAACGCCTCGCTCTTTACGCTAAAGTTTGACTCTTTCTCACAACTCTATTTTTTAAAACAATAAAAAACTTTACCGTAAAGAGCGAGGCGTTGAGGATAGGGACAACCCCTTTCATATACGGAATACTTTCTGCTCGTTTTGAGTTTTAATGTCGCTCCTTACTTTCAGTTTAAAAACCTTGTTTTTTTTTTAAATTAATCCTCGAAAAGCCGCTGGTGATGTAAAAAAGAAAAAAGTACACATGCTTATTCCTATTGTTTTTACTGCTCTTCTTGTACATCAGCTTTCATTGATTGTGTCTTATTTAGATGGTTAGCAAAATTTGAGGTTCAGATACAATATAGCGATAAGTAGGAACAACCAGCAAAATGACATATGAAGTAAAAAGAGGACAAAAGGCACTGCTGGAGCTGAAAGCCTCAAGTCTTTTCATACTATTAATATTGCACATGAATCTTCTTTGTCTAAAATATTTTCGGTGACTCGGTAAAAAAAAAATGAGTCGGTAAAACCGCGACGCGAAGCGCTGTAGTTTTACGGACTCAATTTTTGAAATAAATAAATGAGATGAATGAAATTACTGAATGAAGATGAAAGCACAGGCGTGACATCCACTGAAAACTAGATCCTTCCAAAGTCACGAAAACCTCGGGCTCAGTCGGTAAATGAGACGATTTTACCGACTCAATTTTTAGGTTTGATTGAAAGGGGCCGCTATCTCGATTTCATTCGGTAATTGGAGCGTCAAATCGACCGGAAACAATGGATGACTCGATGAAAATTTATTCGGTAGCAACTTGTTGAGAACTTCTGACTTGTGAATCATCGCCACGTCGGGGTTCAGTTCAGTTTCACGATTGATTTCATTTGCAAAGAACATATTAGCAATAAAAAAATATGTCAAGTTTAACGACAAATCGGGTGAAAATGAAGTGCTTTGCGTGTAAGAATATTTTCGATAAGGATTACCGTAAGCGTCATAACGCCAGTTTTCATAAAAATGAACCTGAGCCGAAATGGATCCTAGGGACCGAGCAGGTAGTGACTAACCCATTTGCTGCATCAGCTCCTGAGAAAATGAAATTGGCAGTTCATTCCAACAGAGGAAAAGGTAAGACATAGCCTATACAATTAAATTGTTCACTGCGAATCGACCAGTGGGTAGGCTGTGCAAATAGCCTACACGATTCCACTGGACTAGCGCAGTGTTTTAAATTAAAATGTTAATGCCGGGCAGGGGCTTAATTGGCTCTAGGACAGGGGGGGCAACTGCCCCCCAGACCCCCGTTTGCCCCCCCCCCCAGCTGGAATTTTGCGTCGTCGAAACTCTCGTTGAAACTAAGATAGGCCTACAGAATTCAAGCATCCACAGAAACAGATCAGTTTTCTTTAGGATACCTTTGCCTTTATGATAAGATTGGAGACGAAAGCCTTTTTAAATAGAGTATAATCGGCATGTTTATGAATTTCGAAGCACATTTTGTTGACCGCTCCCAATGGAAAAGAGCTAGTGACGGCCTGGGCCTGGGGCTTTTCATAGGGGGTGAATCTCCCCCTATAGGTACTGAGAAAGGCCATTTGACGTGCAAACCCATAAGCCCCTGAAAATGCTGCTTCAGACCATCCAATTATTTTGCCTATTGGCAAAATAGCAATAAAACAAAATGAAGATATTCTTGACCTGAATTTATAAAAACGTTAATCCTTTGTGGAAAACTATTACAGTTATATTATCGAAGTTTTCGCTACTTCGCAGCAGAAATCTTTGTTTTCATACCATTTGCTTGCCATCATTAAAGAGAAACGTTAAATGATCCATGCCTTCTTTTTTTTTAGAAATTCGTCGGTGCAATGTCGAATTTTGTCGGCACACTTTCGTCGTCCCCACCCCTAAAGGAAAAATGTTAGCAACGCCCCTGGCCTTGGCTACAACTAGAAGTATTTGAGACAAGATTATAATTTTATTTGGCAACCGAGTGTCAACCCCCCCCCTGAAATCCTGGATCTGCCACTTTTTCTAAGTTGTAAATATAATATAAAATTCATTTTTTGTGGGGAAATTGCATAATTTTCCGCAATGACGTGGCAAAATTTTTTGAAGTTTGCCCCCTCCCCAGCGATTTTTCTGAACTTACGCCCCTGATACAGGACTTCCCGACGATGGGGGGGGGGGTGAATGAATATTTTCATCGACTTTTATATTTTAGTATTTTTATACCTTTAATATTTTTATGCTTTTGGCTGATGATGGAGTGAGGTTATCAGCCGTTGTGCAGGTATCCGTAGAGCCGTCAAAATCGATGACCGATAAAGATCCCTTAGGAACCGAAGTTGAACTTTCCATTGTTGAAGATATGATCAAAGTGAATGCAGAAATAATAGAAGAAGTTAAAGATATGGCTTCGTTGAGTGAATCAGAGCCGTTAACCCCTTTACCGAAACAAGATTGCCCAGTACAGCCTGTAAAGACAAACTTCAACGAAAACATCAGTGTAAGTTAGTGACACAAGAAAGTCAAGCGTTAGTGTGTCGGAGGACAACGAAGAGCTACTTACAAAGTGCCTGGCCTTGATAGATGTTGCGTATGATTTAATTGGTGAGTGCCGAGCAAAGTTTCGCTTTGACAGTGCCTCGGGCAATAAAATTAAAACTCTCGTCATCGATACTGTCAGTATGTGTGAATTTGTAGGTGAAAGCTTAAAAGAACTTGAAGTTTTTTCAGCAGCTATAATCAAAGCTGAAACTCAAAAGAGCATGACTTTAGAAAATCTGCCTCTTGACTGTCGTGTCGATCATGATCCTGGAAAGCGACCATTCCCACTTAAAGAGCATCAGAAACGCTATTTAATTACAATGGGTCCTAACCAGCCGTATCTAGCAGCTTTTCTGGAGCAGAAAAACGCATCGATAGGCACCAGACATCAGAAGAGAATGAACGTTTGTTGGTACAAAAAGTGCAGGTAACTTGAGCATAGTATCAGCAAGGACCAAATCTATTGCTTTGCATGCACATTGTTTCCTTTTGGGCCAAAACGCGTAAAGCCAAAAGATATGTAGGTTAAAAGTGGACTGTTTTCTTAGACCAAGATGATGAGTAGAGGGGCTGAGAACCCCAGCAAGCTGAAGGAACATTTTGAAAGCGCCGCTGATCAGTCAGCAGTCATTAACATGGCGGTTTATAGCAAACTCGAAATTGGCATTGAAAAAATTTTTGATGAACAGACCAAGGCTTTGAAAAGGCAACAAGAAAGGGAAGCAATGGAAAACAGACGAGCCGTGAAGGTCCTAATGGACATAGTAAAGACACTGAGAAAACAACAGATGGCCCTTCGTGGTGCAGCTGATGAAAGTGATGGAAACTTTCGTCAAATTGTAAACCTAGTTGCTCGCTGTGATCCACATTTCAGTAATTGGTTGCGTTAAAGAACAATGAAGAAGAACACGGTAAACTACCCTAGCAATGTCTCGCAAAACCGATTCCTTAAGGTACTGGGTACCGAAATTTAGCGCATGAGTGTAACTACTGTGAATACTAATGGTGCATATTCAAATATCGCAGATACCGCACCGGACTGCACGCACGAAGAAAGAATTGTGATTTGTATTAGATTTGCTGGTTCTGCTGGTACAGTCCAAGAAAGACGTTTTTCTCATGACCCAGTTGAATAAGAATGGGGACAGAAACTGCCGATGAAATCCAAAAAATCTTAGAAAAGGCAGGAATAACCAAATAGGTGCTTACGTACCAAGGCTACGATTATGCGAGCACCATTTCTAATGGTCTTCAAGGTGTCCAGGAACATATATCAGCTAAAGTGGGAAGGAAAATTCGCGATATTCGCTGCATGGCTCATAGAGAAAATCTTATTGTGGAACACGCCTGTAGTAGCAGTTCCATAGTTCGAAAAATATTTGAAATCTTGCAGGAACTCTATGTCTTCTTTACTGGTGGAACGAAGCGAGTTCTAGCTCACAAACGAGCACTTGAGAGAGCTGAGTCGATGCTCTAGCTAGGAAATCTGTCAATGACAAGATGGACCTCCAGGTCCGAGAGCTTGACAGAGTTGTGGGCCCGCGTTGACACCATTGTTGAAGTCCTTGAAGAGCTAATAGAACAAGATGAGGACAAAATAATAAAAGAAAAAGCTCGAGCTCCGCATCGCCACATTACTTGCTTTGATTTTATTGTTACACTTATGTTAATGCGCAAAATCATGTTCAGGACGAAGGTTCTTGCAGAAAAGCTGCTGGATGAACAGCTCGATCTGATGACTGCAAATACAAAACTCTGGTCAACACGTGACATCTGAGATGCTCTCCTCCAAGATATGGCTCAGATAGAGAAGCATAGTGAGGCAACAAAAGCAGCAGCAGAAAAATTTGGTTCAATAGCTGAAAACGAGTTCCGACTTAAGCACCGTCCTCGACGTCCACCTTCTCGTTATTCAGAGGTGATTCCTAATTCTGGAGCCGACATGTCAAATGACTGGAAATCGTTTTATGTTAAGGAGTTTTGCGGTAACCTCAGAATCCTGTGAACGGCTTGGACGATGCAATCCATGACAATTCCTCTTTTCTAGAGTCAGCGTACCAGTGTCTATTGGGCAAAATGGACGACAGTTATGAAAGCCTGTCGGAAGTAGCAAAGCTGTTTCCGCGAAGAGGCCTAGATCCCGTGGAACTCGTGTTACAGCTCAAGGCCTTCAGATACTTTTTGACCAGGACTGAGGTCGAAAGCAGTAAAGCCATTGATCGGACCGTTTTCGAGGCTCTATTTAAAGAAATTTATGCTGCCAAGACAATATTCCCAACTCTCTGGTCAGTTTACTAGTGGATCGCAACAGCGCCACCAACTGCAGCAACGGTAGAAAGAAGTTTCAGCCAACTGAAATTGGTTATGACACGTTTGCGTGCAACAATGGATCACGACCGTTTGGATCATCTCCTCATGATGTGCTGCGAGACTGACGTTGCTGACGAGTTGAAACTTGACAAATTGCTAGAAGTATGGTTGTCTGCCAAGCCAAGACGGTTGGCCTTTTAATTCAAGTTATTTTTTTTTATTCCGACTCTTTTTATATATACTAATTGAAATTCTAAATTTCTTACTTTGGCTTATATAAATCATAATATCATCATACCTCTCCTCATCAATTGCTTTATTCCACAAGAAAAGAGCAAAATCGTTCGCTATATCAGAGGATAGTGTAGCCTATTAAAGATGTGCCTCTCGGGGTGGATTGGGCTCAATTAATTCAGGAAAATCGTTGGAGTTCCTATGATAGCGATTCGGTATTAACACAAAGCACAAGAAGTTAAACTCAAGTTTTCTTCTAATTATTAACAAAATAAAAGAAGTCGGTAAAAATGACCAACCAGTCGGTAAAATCTATTGACTTCCCCCCCCCCAAACATTTTGGCTAGTAACGCCCCTGCTTGGAAGCAAAGTTATTTTTAGTTCATTGGAGCTGCATTTATGTCAGTGTTAAATTGTTTCTTCGACTGGTTTTTAACAAATTCAGACAGGCGAATTCACGTTCTGGGTCGACTGAAACATGTAGCAAAGAGCATAGGGTCAGTGGGGAATTTAAGGTAGAACCAAGGCCATTAACTGACTGTTGCCATCTTTGACTTTAATGATCTCTTTCCGAAAGTTAGAGGGTTACTCTGACTCTGATTCCAATGGTTCAACAATCTTTCCATGTTGAACAAAGAGCATAGGGTCAGTATGAATTAAGGTAGAACCAAGGCCATTGACTGATTGCTGCTATCTTTGACTTTAATGATCTCTTTCGATGTTGAGCAAAGAGCATAGGGTCAGTATGAATTAAGGTAGAACCATGGCCATTGACTGACTGCTGCTATCTTTTACTTTAATGATCTGTTTCCGAAAGTTAGAGGGTCACTCTGACTCTGATTCCAACGGTTCAACAATCTTTCCATATTGAGCAAAGAGCATAGGGTCAGTATGAATTAAGGTAGAACCAAGGCCATTGACTGACTGCTGCTATCTTTGACTTTAATGATCTCTTTCCGAAAGTTAGAGGGTAACTCTGACTCTGATTCCAACGGTTCAACAATCTTTCCATGTTGAACAAAGAGCATACGTCCAGTATGAATTAAGGTAGAACCAAGGCCATTGACTGACTGCTGCAATCTTTGACATTAATGATCTCTTTCCGAAAGTTTGAGGGTCACTCTGACTCTGATTCCAACGGTTCAACAATCTTTCCATGTCGAAAAAAGAGCATAGGGTCAGTATGAATTTAGGTAGAACCAAGGCCATTGACTGACTGCTGCTATCTTTGACTTTAATGATCTCTTTCCGAAAGTTAGAGGGTTACTCTGACTCTGATTCCAATGGTTCAACAATCTTTCCATGTTGAACAAAGAGCATAGGGTCAGTATAAATTAAGGTAAAACCAAGACCATTGACTGACTGCTGCTATCTTTGACTGTAATTATCTCTTTCCAAAAGTTAGGGGGCTACTCTGACTCTAATTAATCCCATTTAAACATTTGCCTCTCAATTATTTCGACTATCTGTCTTGGCTTTTCTCTTTCTACAATTGGCCATGTCTTGATGCAACCTACTGCAAAATACCTGATAACTTCAATTCAACTATCCACATGGAGCTAATCACATTCATTGTTCAAATCCTCCAAGATTTTCATTTTCCAACCTCCAATTGTACAACCACAGTAAAGCAATATGTTTGAATACCTGTAGAAGGAGAAATGGTGTACTATCGTGCTGTTCTTAAACTTAATCCTACTTCCCTTCTCCTAGAAAAGTTTCCAGGAATACCGGAATTGAATTTTATATAAATTATGGTGATCCCATATCCTTTGGGCCTTCATAGACACAAGAGGGTGGCATGTTGCGCACCAATCAGTTTTTGCAATCGAGTCAGCTGCCCCATAACTTTCTGCGATCATCCGTTCTATATTTCGTGGCCATTTAAAAATAACGGTAATAGGTCATGAGAAACAAATTGTTGTTTATATGAGTGTCGAATTTATATGGAATTATTAAGAAAATCATGTTCAGTTTGGCGTGACGATCAATGCGAATCATTACTAGGTATTGGCAGTAGCCTTGCGGGTTTTGCAGCTTGGCATACACTTTATGAATTAGGGGTAAATTTGTCAATGCGGTATAAAGAGACACAGTACAAAAATAGAAAACTCGCAAAAATTATTAGAGGAGGTGGTGAAGTGCCCTCCCCCCCCCCTGTGTACGTCCCAGATAGAGTTTAATTTAGCTTGTCAAAATTTATCATGTGTTAATTTTTTAAGTTGAAGGGAACAGTAAGACGCATGAGTTTCAAAGATCGCAATCGGAACCTTGAAATGAGAGAGGGAAGTGTTCTTCCACCTGAGGTGATTGCTGTGCGGAAGGGCTTAGATACAAACAAGTATGCAACGAAGAAAACAGTCGCCCAAGGTAAGACAATGTATATTTGCGTTGATTGATTATAAACATGACTTTCATCATTCTTTTTACAAGCTCCTTACAAATGGTATTACGTTTGGGGGGCTTTGGAGCTAAGAGTAAAGATGACAGACAAACAAAGAAAAGAGAGAGAAAGCGAGGAAGAGATAGAGAGAGCCGATTAGATAAGTTTTCCTTGTTGCTTGATAATGTTTTATCCGTGTTCGGAGTGAAATTCTTGTTCTGCTAGATAAAACGACAGAAATTGTTTTGCTTTGGCATCATCAGAATTGTTGCTTGGCATTAGAATTTTAAATTCCTGTTTGAACTCTCTTTCTCTCTCTCTCTCTCTTTCTCTCTTTTTCTCTCTCTCTCTCTCGCTCTCCCTCTCTCCGTCTTTCCGTCTTTCTCTATCTCTCTCAATAATCCATCTCCATTGACTTGAACCATTCATCTCTGAAAAAACAACAACAAGAAAACACAAAAAAAAACATGGAAAAACACAAAAAAAGGAAACATGTGTCTATGACCACCCTTTTCCGGAACAATTTGTCGTTATATTGTTAGACAGCAGCTTGAAATGTCTCTCTAAGGTTTTCAGACACGTTGAATTTTATTTTACAGTTTTTGAATCATATAAATTTTCTAAGTTTTTTTCCTAAAAAGTTTAACACTTTTTTTTTTAGCGATCCACAGATGTTCATATGCTAGTATCTTTTGCCGGATAAATTTAAAATTGTGGAAAACCCGATTCCTGTGGTGCATATGATACGATCCAAATTTTATTTTAGACTTTAAGTTTCTCAATGGTCTGTTTTTACTGGTACTTTATTACCACATACTGTGTGAGCAAGGGATCTCTTAAATGTAGGAGCTGAAGGGCCTGCCATCCCTCCTTGCATGTGCTGCCTACGTCCAAGTTTAGTTTTGAATAACGATGCTTCGAGAATTGTAGTTTAAATAAACTACGACTATTATTACCGACAAATCACTGTAGCACTAAGCCACCTATAGCCAACATAGCTACGTACGCTCCTCCTCCATCCCAATCCATCCAAAGCCTCCCTGTTTACATCCTCCCAAGAAGTTTCAATTTCCCTTAATTATTTCCTTATTCTTTCCTAATTTGGGGACGACCTACTTCTCGTTTGGCCCTAGATGCTTGGCCGAAAAGGATGGTATTTGACAATCTGTCATCCTTTATTTGCAGTATGTGTTTTATCCATCTCAACCATTCACTCATCATAGCCATAGAAAGTGGGATAGAACCACATTTTCCGTTCAGCTTACTGCTTGAAATGCGATCATTCAGACAGGTGCAAACAGTTCATAGACAATTTCTATGAACTGTTTCAATTTTTTCTAGAATTGTAATTTTAATAAACTACTACTATTATTACTGACAAATCACTGCAGCACTAAGCCACCTCTAGCCAATATAGCTACGTACGCTCCTCCTCCATCCCAATCCATCCAAAGCCTCCCTCTTTACATCCTCCCAAGAAGTTTCAATTTCCTTATTCTTTCCTTATTTGGGGACGACCTACTTCTCGTTTGGCCCTAGATGCTTGGTCGAAAAGGATGGTATTTGAAAATCTGTCATCCTTTATTTGCAGCATGTGTTTTACCCATCTCAACCATACACTCATTATAGCCCTAGAAAGTGGGATAGAACCACATTTTCCGTTCAGCTTGCTGCTTGAAATACGATCATTCAGACAGGTGCAAACAGTTCATAGACAATTTCTCTGAAAAGCATATAAAAAATCCTCCGTCTTCAAAACATCCCACGATTCAGAACCTTACTTTACCACTGTCATCAATTTAGCTTCCAATATTCTAATCTTTGTTCGCAGACTCATCTTCCTATTCTTCAGAATTTTTTTTTAACTTTGAAAAAAAACCTGGTTCTTCAGTATTCTACTTCTAATATCTTCAGTGCATCCACCGTCTTTACCAATAATACTACCATGGTAAGTGAAGTTGTTCTCTTGATCGATCTTTTTGTTATAAAACATCACCTCTTCACCTTCAAGATTCTATATTTAAAACAGCTTTCATTATTCCTGCACTAATCAGTGAAACTGTCTTTTATTTCACATTGGAACTGAAGTATTGCTTGGGATTTATCCACGAGAAATTTGCGCAAGGTGGAGAGATCATTCGACATATTTAAAGCGTTCATCAAAGTCAACGAGAACATAGTTGATCACAGGCAAGAACAGTAAAGCAGCCAGCTTGGTACCTTGGGGAGCACCATACGTTATTTCAGCCCATTCAGAGTTGATATTTCGGACAAAAAGTGCATAGACATACTGGTGACAGCTTCTGAGGAAATTGACTATTCAACAGCAGAGTCTGTTTTCTAGCCACCATTTGCCTCAGGTTTTGTGCAGCAGTACTATGGTGGATACAAATTGAACGCTTTACGGTAATCAGCGAGCAGAAGGTTTACTATGGTGTTTCCCCTGTCTAGCCTTTAAGTTATTAGGTGATACGGATGCACAAGATAATGAGTAGGGCTGCTTCATTTCAAACACCCATACTGGAAAGGGTCTAGGGAAGGGTTTATTTGCGTCTGGAATTCACGATATGTAAAAGATTTGGCGACCTTGGCGAGACTCGGAGTTATTTAGGTTGCACTGAGTTGTTCACATGATTTCGGGTCCTTCACTTTAGGTATAACCCGAACATATGCTTTCTCCCATGTTTGAGGGAAGAATTAATCTCTTAAAGCTTCACTTATTCCCAGTCTTAGTTATGTATTCTACTTATAATTAATTTTCAAACCTATTCTTGCACTCTGAACTTTCAAAACCTCCAATAATTCAGCCATTTTCCTCTAGGACGCTCAAATCATTAACATAATCTAAGTCTAGAAGAGCTTTACTTCCCTATTTTATTCTGCGCTCTCCCATTGCCTTTGTCGTGTTCCTAGGATAAAATCCATTAAAATGATCAATATAAATGGGTATAGAACGCAATCCTGCTCAACTCCTGGATCAATACGAAGCCAGCTACTAAAGTCATTTGCTACCTTAACCGCAGCAATGTCATTTTCGTACATAGCACTAATCACTTCAGTCTATTAATCTGGCATGTCGTACAAGAATAGGACCTTTGCTGAAGCTCTTCTATCACAAAAGTGAAACGCCTGCTGCAAATCAATAAAACTCAGGACTAAAGGGGTGTGATTACTCAAGAGGTTCTCAATTATTGATCTAAGACTGAAAATTCGGTCGACGCTACATCTCCCCTTCCTAAAACCACACTGTTCTTCTCTTAAAGCCTTATCTGCAACATCTCTAAGTATTTAATTGTTTACTTAGAGATAGTTTTACATATTTAATTAAAAGTATCATAATACTAAGTAATTTGCTTCCTAATAATACTAATAATTAGTAATTTGCCTCTATAATTACCTCCTTTCTCATAGAGGGATTAATAAAAGTTAATCCCCCCCCTTCTCAAAGATTAAACAAAAAACAACAAATTTTTTCTACTAAAAGTCAAGAGCAACATTAATACTCAAAATGAACAGAAATTATTCAGCATTTTATTGGCCTGACCTTTCCTCAATACCCATCTATCTCTTCACGCTAAAATTTTTTAAGAACTTTCAAAAAAAGTCCTGATTCTAATTACACGGCCCTTGTGTTTCGGGAATCGTTCTTAAAAAATTGTGACAGAAATGTCGAACTTCAGCGTAAAGGATGGAGTGTTCAAGAGGGGGCAGCCTTCCTCATATACGGAATAATTTCTGTTTGTTTTAAATTTTAATGTTACTTTTTGCTATCACTACAAAAAACTTGTTTTCTTTATTTAGTTCCGATTGTTTTTCAAATAATCTCAGGAAATCCATCCCTCTCCGCGGAAAATCCCTCCTCATGAAAAATTCCGCCATAGAAAGTTCCTCCCACGTAAATTCTTCCGTCGGGAAATTACCCCCGAACACTTCCATCCTCGCTGCGAATTCCCCCCCCCCGCCCAGATAATTTCTTGCGTACGATTCCGTCTGAAAAATAATCCTTAGTACACTTTCACTTGAAGGAAGGCTTTTTTTATTTGATTTCTGATCTTTTTCAAGGTTATAAGGAATTCCCCCGTGTGGAAAAATTTACCAGAAATCCCCTCAATGGGAAATTTTCCTGCAGAAAATTTCCCCGTGGAGAATTACTCCCGTTGATAATACCCCCATGGCTTAAAAATCCCCCAGGAAATTCCAACTCCGCTGAATTTTTTTCGGACAATTCCCCCAAAGTATCTCCAAATGTAAGATAGGGTCACCGACAAGAAAGTAAATTCGGATACGAATTCTGGCGAATTCTCCCCTTGTAAACTTTCCCCTGGACAGTTCACCCCCGGAAACTTCCATTCCAATGCATTCTCTCTGTAGAAAATCCATCCCCAGAAAATTTCTCCTCCCCTATAAAGGTTGGTACACTTCCCTATAACAAATACTATATGTCAACAATGAGCAAATTTCATAACTTGCACCCCTTCCGCCAGTGATTCTGAGGGTTCATATCATCTCCAAAGACAAAGGTATCATACCTTTCAACTACATTGAACAAAACGGCTTTCTCAAAATTTGGATCAGACGAATTTTGGGGAAAAAGGGCGTGGGAGGGGGGCTATTTGCCCTTCAATTTTTTTCAGTCACTTAAAAAGGCATTATGAATTTTAAATTCCGTCCGAATTAGCCCTCTTGTAGTATTCTAGGGTGATTGGTTCGATACTATCACCCATGGAAAAAAATAAATCTGTGATCTTTCTTCTGACAAAAATACAAAATTTCACATTTTTTCAGATAGGAGCTTGGAACCACTACACTGGGGTTCTCTGATACATTGAATCTGATGATGTGATTTTCATAAAGATTCTTTGACTTTTAGGGGGCGTTTCCTCCCTTTTTCAAAAATCTGACAAATTTTCTCAGGCTCGTAGCCTTTGATGGATAACACTAAACTTAATTAATAATATATATTTGGAATCAGTAATAAGCCCATTCTTTAATATATCTATAAATATAAAATTGCATATTAGAGTTTCGGTTACTATTGAGCCGGGCGCTCCTTACTTACAGTTCGTTATCACAAATTGTTTCACCCAAGGTTTTCTTTTGCTAACGTGTTATATGCGTTTCTTACGTTTTCCCACGTAAAGTGACCTTTTTAAAGCGTTTTTTTTTTTTTTACTGAGTTACTTTATTTCGCAGACTATGATAATCTAACTATTACTTACCGTGGAAAAGTTGTAGTCATTTGAGCTTGTTATTCTCTACCTTTCTTCTTTCCCCACTCTCTCTCTCTGTCCCTCTCTTCATGTCTCTGTTTATCATATACCTTTCTCTCTATAAACATCTTTTCACATCGTAACATCCTTCGTCATCCTTCTATGTGCTGTAATCACAAATTTTCTTTAAAAGGATTACTTGACGTTGCTCTTTTGACGGCAAACGCTTCCCAGCTGAAATATATTCTATCAACAGGAAAACAGCACGATTTCTACAATGCTATGGTGGCTTTGATCGCCACGTCCATTGTACTCCAGGTAATTCCTTTACAAGTTTTCCTTTTGTATGATACAGCTGAAACTGAGAATTTGATTCGTTAATTTGAGCGAATATCAACAACACGGAAATCCCAACTGTTTAGGTCGTGAACAAGCTTGTCTATGTCAGCTTTCATCAATGATACTTTACTGAAATTCAAATAAAAACTATATAATTCTAAGCATAAGTGACACTTAATAAAAAACAGTCGATCAAAAGCTTTTAATCTGCTAAACATGCAGTTTCAGTCACAGATGTGTAGTTGCTAGACCTGTATGCCAGGATATAACAGCTCCAAAAAGTTACTTCGAACATGGTAGGTATAGCCACGAAAGTCTGGCCAGCTTTGTCCAGAAATGAGACCAGAAAGTCTGGTCTCATTTGGCTAGCTTTGAAATTTTGCTAAAGTTACATTAGGAAACTCGAGATGACTTAGATTTACTGGGTGCAGATTGTATATGACAAAGATTAGCTATTATCCTATCTCTTTTAGAAGGATGTTTTCACAGTAAAACTTTAAAATAAACCTTTTAAAGTCTAGTTTTTAGAATTCTCCTTACAAAGGATTGAGGCATAGAGGTGAATTTAGAACGAATATCACAGAAGTTTCTTTAAGACATCATCCCAGCCCATCCACGGACGTCCTGTTTCTCGTTTAGCCCTAGACGGTTGGCCGAAAAGGACATTCTTTGGCAACATGTCCTCCTTCATTCGCAGAACGTGCCCTAGCCATGTCAACCTTTCTCTCATTATTGTCCTAAGAAGCAGGATTGAACCACACTTTTCATAGAGCCTACTGTTTGAAATACGGTCAGTCAGTCGGGTACCTAAAACAATCCGTAGGCAATTGCCTACGGAAATTTCTCTGGAAAACATCTAGCAAATTTGTCTCCGTCTTTCGGAGGGCCCATGCTTCACAACCACATTTGACCACTACCATCACAGTGGCTTCCAATATTCTAATCTTGCTTTGAACTTTTTTTCCTATTCTTTCAAACTTTTTTCAACTGTGAAAGAACATCCTGAGCCTTGGGTATTCTACTTTTAACATCTTCACTGCTCCCACCGTCTTTAATAATAATACTTTAAAGATAAGTGAAGATGTCCAATCGATCGGTGTTTTCGTTACCCAACGTCACCTTTTCATCTTCACTTATTCCTAGAGATAGCGACTTAGTCTTCTTAACATTAATTTTGAAACCTATTCTAGCACCCTGAACTCGCAAAATTTCTAAAGGCTCATTCATTTTGCCCACACCATAATCTAAGTCATCAGCATAATCTAAGTCCAGGGAATGTTTCTCTTCCGCATTTGATTCCATGTTCTCCCATTGCCTTTTCTGAAAGAACTAATCAGTTTAATTTGTTTGTCTGGTTTTCATACAAGGATAAGACCTTCGTTAAGGCTCTTCTATCAGCGGAATTCAACGCTTGCTCTTAGTTAATAAAACTGAGGACTTGATGAGTTGTTTGAGCACTCAAGCACTTCTCAATTATAAATCTATGAGTGAGAATTTGGCTGACACATCCTCTATCCTTCCTAAAACCGCACTCTTCTTCTCTCAAAACTTTGTCTACAGCATCTCTAAGTCTAAAAAGTATCATAATAGTAAGTAATTTGTTACATACAGAAATCAGGCTAATGCCTCTATTATTACCCCACTCACTCTTATCGCCTTTCTTATACAGGGGTTTAATCAGCGTTTTCCTAAAATCGCTAGGTATTTTTTCAAAAATCACCTTTCAAAAATAATATTCATAATTTTCAGTAACTTATTTCTAACCTAATTGCCACCATGTTTAAGAGACTCAATTACCATACTATCAGCACCTGGGGCCTTATTATTTTTTAATCCTTTTAGTAGCGTCACTAATTCTTCCTCAAAAATAAATTTTCCTTCACATCCAAGGTGTCGGAAGCTTTTTCATTTTCCTCTATATCTTTTCCTGTAACTCTATCCCGGTTTAGCACCTTTTCAAAATGTTTTGCCCTTCTCTCTTTGACTCTTTCCTTGTAACTAGTGTGGTCCCGTTCCTACCTTTAACTGTGACAAGTCCAGATTGACTACTCCCTCTCAACTTATTGACATACCAGTACAGTATTTTACTGTCATGCCGTTTAGCTGGATCTTCAAGATCCTCGGCAATTTTATCCATGGCTGCCACTTCACACCTCCATAGCTCACAATTTAATGCTTTCTCCATTTTATTTACATTTACTCTTGTTTTAATATGATATATCACTCAGATAATTCTTGACAGACCCCTTCTCCTCTCTATTAAACATAAAGTATTTTCACTAATATTATTAGCTGCATTCCTTACTTTCTTCCCTAAGACACCATCAGCAACTTCACAAATTATTTTCCTAAAACTATTCCATCCATCGTCTACATTGTCAAATTAAAATCTCTAGTTTATTTTTTAACTGTTCCTGGAAAGTTTCTTTGAAATTTTCATCCTGGAGTCTACCAACGTCATGGCTTCCTGGAAGGTAGTTACCCGTCCGATACCATAGCTTTAAATTAACCCTAGACACTACTAATTGATGATTTAGTGTATAGAGTAATCTAAAATCTTTGGCACGAATGTGAAAGTCTACCCTTGTAGACTTCAACGCCCGTGAAATGCCAATATTTAATCTTAGAAACACAGTTCTGTGACCTTGAACTGTAACCTGTTTTAGCCAATCACTGATTTTTATGCTTGACCAGTAGCTGCTTACGGGCGTCTTAGGTGTCTCACGGCGTCTATGGTACAGGCATGAAAGTCTACCTGGGCATGAATAAGAATGCTGCTCAAGAAGAACTAAGGTATACACGAATAAGTTATCTTCAAATTATAGAAAAAACAGTAATGGGGAGGGGGCTTACTACTTCGCTTCATAGATAGGACCTGTCTATTTAGATTAAGTATTGGAAGCGGGTGCTGAGGGGATGATAGGTTGTCCCTTGTTTCTAAAATGATATACATGGACAGAAATCGGTAATTTTTGATATTACGTAAATAATTGACCTGGAAACAGGAATTTCCAGTAAACAGCGGTTAGTGGAGGTGGCAACTTCCCTCTTATCTATGAAAATCTCATCTCTTGTTTAAAACATACAAAAAAATTAGCTATTATTTTGAAAAACAAAAGTTACTCCTATTATACAAAAGTTATAAAGTTAGCGTAAAGAGGGGAAGATTGAGATGGGTGATACCCCAATTAAATGAAGGGTTGCCTAGGATATGATTAAAAATAAATTGGATAAAATTAACCGAATAAGTTATTTTTTCAAATGAAAGCAAAGAACGACATTAAAAGTTAAAACAACTAAAGGTATGTGACATGTGAGGGAAGAGGCCTCTCACACCCTAACCCTATACCCTTTTCACTAAGGTTTGGCTTTTTATTTTCAAAATTCAATTAGCTATCGGCCAAGCCGTTTCTTTTCGAGTACAAATGATTTAGTAGCTACTTCTTCTGTTGACCCAAAACACCACTTGACACAATTTATTATTGGCCATTGTCGTCTTAATAGTTTCCTGCATAGAATTGGTAAAGTTCCTTCTAGCTTGTGTCATAAAAAATTAAACAAGAAAAACGGGTTTTAATTTCTATAAAGCAGTGAATACAAAACACTTAATTAAACAAAAATACTCCGAATATTTAATTAATATTTTGTTTAATTAAGTGTTTTGTATTCACAGCTTTATAGAAATTAAAACCCGTTTTTCTTGTTTAATTTTTTGTAAATGGAAAAGCAGTGTGGTCTAAGAAATTATTTAGCTTGTGTCATTGTTGCCAAATTCCTGAAACTTGCAGTTGCAGCAGTCTTTTATTTGAATGTCCTTTATATTATACCACGAGAATGTCTTTGTCTTTGTGTTTATCCCAACTAAGTCTTATTTATTCGTTTACTCTGAATTTAGTAGTAAATAGTAAGTACGTTAGAAATATCGTTATTGTTTTTTTTTTAAAGAACTAGGAGATTAGAAATTTTGTAGTTGGTGATCATTGGTTTTTGATCATTTTTCTTCATTTGAGATTTTAAGATTAGATTATTATTTTTTTCTTCATTTGAGACTTTATGATTAGATTAGTGTTTTCTTGTATATTTTTTTTTTGATGTTTTTTAGTTTTAGTTTAGTATGTAGAGTGAAATACCTTGTTTGGTTTACTCACGAATAAATACTTAATTACTTACTTATCACAACGCTTCGAATTAATTGGGAAAGTTTAGTGGCTTTGAAAGCATAAAAATGCCGGTTATAACATTTTGAAAGGCAAATAGGTAATAACAAACTTTAAACGACAGGCTGGTTTTAATTTTTTACAGTTTCTGATCCTTTAATCATATGCCTTTTAAAATTTAGCACAAAGATCTAAGTTTGAGGGGACCGACAGCCCCTTCAAATACAAAGCCATATCTGCTCGTTTCATGCTTCAATATTGCTCTTTCCCTCATTCGAAATATTTTTTTAAATAATTGGTAATTCAGAACGTTAGCTTTCTCGGGTGCATAACAACTGCGTAAAAGGTGCGTGCAAGTGACGAATACTTCACGAACACAAGTTGTTGGTCATGCCGAAGAAGGAAAACGGTTGCAATTGATTGAAATACTATTATTACTCCTAGTAAAAACTCATTGAACCACCAAGCCGCCGACGGGAAATAGAGCTGCGCACGTTTCTTCTCCACATTTTTCCTTCTCAAAATTTTCTTCGAGTTGTTTTTATGACCTCTTTTTTGCCTATTCAGGAACAACCTGCATTTATTTAGCCCTAAATCGACAACCAAAAAGCGCAATCTTGGACAATCTATCAACTTTCATTCGTAATTTCTACCCTAGATATCTTAGTTTTTCTTTCATTATAGCCCTAGAAAGACAGACTGAAACAGAGTAGCCGTGCAGCTATAAGCTGCTAATGTTTTTGTTACTTCGTAATTGAAAATACTATTTTACATAGTTTATGAGGTGACTCACTTTGGTTTTTACCAATTTTACCCTTTTTTTTACCAATTTGGAGGATTAAGGCATTAAACTTTTTTAGAAACTATAGCGTGATGGTAAACAAGGATTTCCTTTTTGGATTCCTCTTCTATTATTAGAATTTTCTTGTTTTCAGTTGCTACTTCCTCTTTTCGTATGCCGCTATATTACTTTTGTCAGATTTTTGCCTTTTTTAGATTTTTGGCGAGAAGAAAATAATTGATCAGCACAATTATCAGCACATTTTGATCAGCACAAGATCAGGTAAAAAAAAAGGATAAGCTTATAGCGTATATTATCGCTATTTGTATTTATCAATAAGATAAAATTGTCAAAGCTCTAATTTTAAAGTCAAAGTTTTGATCTGAGTGGAAATAATACGGCTGAGTCATTTTAAGTTGGCTTTCCATTTTGAAGTTGACTTTCCATTGGCTGAAGCTTTCCACGTCTATGCGTATAATAATAATGCTAAATTAGCATGGTTTCGGCCACGCACAAAAATGTAGATATAAATGTAACACTAAAACAGGCAGCAAAACAAACGGAATGAAGAGCGCCAAATTCGAATTGGTTGATGAAAAATCAGTGCATTGGAAGGATGCACTGAAAGTGCATCTTATGAAGTTACCAAATACTGCAGGCGGCATGGAAATACTAGACACTGTGAATTAGACAAATTTTAACTCTGGTATACTTACAAAGACAAACTAAACAATTCTTTTGCTATTTCTTGTAATTAATCTTAGGTAGGGCTCAGGGACGAGAACTCACGAAAATATAAGGGGTAGACTCTGCTTTATTCATTGTTTAATGAAGATGCAAACAAATGCGCTTATAAATATCAATATTAGCAAATTGCTTTTTTTTCAATAAAAATACTGAAAGTTAAGTTTGCCGGGGATCAGTGGTGTGACTCTGCAAGCTTGTCCGCAGCGAATCTGGGAAGCTTACGGTTAAACAAATTCCTACCAAACACCTGAATTCCAGATGTCAGGTTAGCCGGAAAACGCCTTGTCGTGCTACAATCACAGTTAGTGATCAATAACTTGTGAATAATAGCTTTATGCTTGATGAATTTTATATATTCACAATCACCCTCATAATTGTATTCATCTGATATATGTCATTGATAATATTCAGACCCCATTGTTGGCATTTCAGTTTTCATTGACAGGTTTCCTTCTTTCATTGCAGTTCAACACCATTAATTGGGTTATCTTATACGAATCTTAAGGAATGAGGTTCCGTTAGCTACCCAAAACAATCACGCTACTCTTGGGAATTAAATAATTACAAGGCAGTAACTTACGTAATTACTAATCCTATACTGTTGGCAACTCATCACCGTATCCAGCTCCCTGAGGCTGTGAAAAATTCACATGGTTCTTTCCCACGCTCTTAAGGGCTTCGTTCCATACTCCTTCTCACGAAGTCCCAACTCCTTTCGAATTTTTCTTCCAGTATTCATCCTTATTTATTTCTTACTTAATATTTGTTTTCTTAACATTAATTCCAGACCCTCAAAACATCAATAAATCCATCCACCTCGCTATTACTTTTATCAGGGATATCGAAATCATCTGTGTAATCTCAGCCTGAGATTCCACAGATGATTTGGGCATCCCCGATAAAACGATCGATCACAATCAGCTCTTCACCATCACTTATTCCTAGTCTTAGCTACTTAGTCTTCTAAACTTTAGTTTTCGAACCTATTCTTGCACCCTGAACTCACAAAACCTCCTAAAGTTCATTTATATTGCTAACATTTTCATCTAGGATGCTTTAATGCCCAGTCTAATCGAAGTCCGGGAAACTTTTTCTTCCCCGTTAGATTCCGTATTCCCCCATTGCCTTTCCTGTGCTCTTTAGAACAAAATCCATCAAAATGATTCATATAAATGGGATAGAACATAACCATGCTTAATTCCTGGTTTAATATGAAACCAGTTACTAACCTCATTTCCTACCTTAACCCCGCAATGTTATTCTTGTATGTGGCGCTGCTCACTTTGATACATTTATCTGGTATACCATACAAGGATAGGACCTTCGCTAAGGCTCTTCTATCAGCTGGATAAAACGCTTGCTCATAATCTACAAAACTGAAGACTAAAGGCGTTTGATGAATCAGGTGCTTCTCAATTATTAATCTAAGAATGACAGTTTGGTCGACGCATCCTCTTCCATTCCTAAAATGAAGCTGTTCTTCTCGTAAAACTTTATCTACGGCTTCTCTAAGTCTAAAAAGTATCATCATACCAAGTTATTTGCTTCGTAAAGAAACCAGATAAGTCTGCACACCAAGTTTAGAATATTGGAAGCTATAGTTAGTGATAACATTGGTCAAATATGATTCCGAAGTGTGGACCTACCCAAATTCGGAGGAGGATTTGCGAGATGTTCTAGAAAAATTGCCTACGGGTTGTTTGGGGTACCCGAATGACTAACCGTATCTTAAATAATAAGCTATACGAAAAATGTGGGCCAATCCCGGTTTCTAGAGCTATAATGAGAGAAAGGGTGAGACAGCTAGAACATGTTTTATGGATTTAGGATGATAGATTGCCCAGGATCGTCCTTGTCGCGCAGCCATTTAGAGCCATACGAAAAGCAGGTTGCTCCCGAATGGGGTGGGAGGACAGATTTAAAGTGGGTGTCGTAAGGAAAGATTTAAGTGAAATGGGAACAACTTGGGAGGGTGTAAAGAGGGATGCTTTTAAAATATTAGGATTGAGAAGGAGCGTGGCTATCTGTGTTGGTCTCAGGCGACTTGGTGTTG
The DNA here is from genome assembly GCF_049724085.1 of Artemia sp. Qi Xiang Cuo. Classification (NCBI taxonomy): domain Eukaryota; kingdom Metazoa; phylum Arthropoda; class Branchiopoda; order Anostraca; family Artemiidae; genus Artemia; species Artemia sp. Qi Xiang Cuo. Next base: position 26,858,507 of record NC_142795.1, read on the forward strand.
CAGTTAGTTGTTAGTAGTAGTAGTAATGTCGTAAAGTCCCATATTCTAATACTCACGTTATTTGAATCATTGAAAACTTTTGAGTGTCGGGAAATGCAATCATTCCCTCCAGTTCAAGGTAAGAAATCATTACTCATCTAAAAATATATATTTAGCACTCAAGCCAGGAGATAGCAAGAAGTTCTTAGAACATCCGACTAAACAGACGCTTTGGACAAGCCTGGAATAGATTTCAATACTGGGAAATGCACTCGTATCAAACAGAGTTGACGTCTTACGCTAGGAATCCATGCTTTAAACTCCATATATATTCTTGTCTGAAAATATTATACAAAAGTGGGGAGGCAACCTGTAATCAAATAACATAGCACAGAGAAATTAAACAGCCTTAGAGTAAATTAACGGAAATGAAAGTGGAACAGAGGAAATTAAACAGAACCAACAAATAAAATTAGAAGTATCAATAATTAGAAACCCATTAGAATATTTTGTCGTTAACCGGGCTACAATTACCTCAAATGTCATCACTCCTTAAGGACTCAATGCGATGCTATTTAAAGTCATAATTCTGTCGAGGTTAACTATTTAAAGGTTCAAATTAATGTTACTATGTAGCCACGCAGGAAGAATTATTCTTTTGGTTTTAAGGCTGGAATAAAAGATTTAGTAATTTGATACTTTTTAGACTGAGAGATGCTGTAGATCAAAGTTTTAAGAGAAGAACAGTGTGGTTTTAGAAAAGCTAGAGGATGTGTCGACCAAATTTTCATTCTTAGGTTAATAATTGAGAAGTGCCTGTGTTGTCAAACACCTTTGGTCCTCAGTTTTATAGATTATGAGCAAGCGTTCGATTCTGTTGATAGAAGAGTTTTAGTAAAGGTTTTAGCCTTGAATGGTATACCAGAAAATTACATTAAAGTGATTAGTGTTATGTACGACAATAACACTGCTGTGGTTAAGGTAGAAAATGAGGTTAGCAGCTGGTTTTGTATTAGATTAGGAGTTAAGCAGGGTTGTGTTCTATCCCACTTTACATGGATTATTTTGAATGACTTTGTCTTAAGGAGCACAAGAAAGGCAATGGGAGACCACGGAGTCAAATGGGGAGGAAAAAGTCTCCTGGACTTAGATTTTGCTGATGATTTAAGCATCCTAGATGAAAGTGTGAGCAAAATGAATGAACTTTTAGAGGTTTTGCAAGTTCAGGGTACTAGAATAGGTCTGAAAATTAATGTTAAGAAGACTAAATCACTAAGGCTAGGAATAAGTGAAGAGAAAAAGGTTACGCTGGGTAACGAAAAAATTGATCAGGTGGGCAGCTTTACTTACCTTACCAGCATTATTAGTAAAGATGATGGGAGCAATGAAGATGCTAAAAGTAGAATAGCCAAGGCTCAGGGTGTTTTTTCACAGTTAAGAAAAGTTTAGAAGAATAAGAAGATAGGTCTGCAAACCAAGATTAGAATATTAGAAGCTACCGTGATGACAGTGGTCAAATATGGATCTAAAGCATGGGTGCTCCGAAAAGCGGATGAATATTTGCAAGAAGTTTTCCAGAAAAATTGCTTACGGATTGTTCTGGGTACCCGGCTGACTGACCGTATTTGAAACAATAAGCTGTACGAAAAATGTGGTTCAATACCGCTCTCTAGGGCTATAATGAAGGAAAGATTGGGGCTAGGGCACGTTGTGCGGATGAAGGATGACAGATTGCCGAATATTGTCCTTTTCGGCCAACCGTCTAGGGCTAAACGGAGAGCAGGCCGTCTGGGGTGGGAGGACGTCATAAAGGGAGATTTAAAGGAAATGGTAACTTCCTGGGAGGTTATAAAAAGGGAGGCTTTGAACAGATTGGGATGGAGGAAGAGGGTACGCAGCTCTGTTGACCTCAGGCGGCGAGTTGTTAGTAGTAGTAGTAGTAGTAATAAAAGGCTTGTGGTGGTGCACAGCCCCACAACTTCTCACAACACTGGACTGCTTAGATAATATCACATGAAGTTAGTCTATACAACCGACAAGAATTCTCCACAGCAAAAGATTGTAGTCCCAGCAGGAAGCTGCCAGACCAACATCCGTTCTTTGACAAGTTGGATCTAGACTTGAAAGTGGATCTAATCTGCTTGTTGTTAGGTCCTAATGCTGCCAAGTTGAGATAGTTACCTGGCTTTTAAACATCATGTGAATTTGATTATCTTTCTCATCTTGTCAATCAAAAGCTTCATGAAATAAATGATACTCCTAAAATTCTAGGAAAATTGTAATCTAGATGGAAGAACAAATGCGATTTTAGTCTCTAAATAATCTACCATTTTATTTGATATTCACAATAGTTTTTATGTTTAACATACTTATCGACGACCTTGAATACTTGTTTTCAATAGCAGAAAAATATTTCGGATATTAGTCACGAGTTAAAAATGATTGAAGCGCTATAATATATTAAAGGATAGTACTTTGTAGAGAGATGACAATGTTAAATCTTCTCATTTAAAAAATCTTAAGCCCTCTAGGGGAAATTATATCCAATTTTATAATTGCTATTTTAAAAATTGTCAGTAACTAGTTTTATTTTTAACCTCTACAGAGTTGCTTTGCGAGTTAAATTGTTTTTTAATTAATTAATTTGTTTGAACGACAGCCAAGGCCATATTCAGGATTTTGGTATGGTTAGTGGTGCAAAAACTTTACAAAACAGATCAAACAATTTTTTTATATGCATTTTGTTACTTTTTTGCAAGTCGGACAAAAAGTTCAGGATAGGGGTACAAACTGGATGCCCCCCTCTGGATATGACCCTGACGACAACACCTCGAACAGTAAAATTATCGAAAATTTTGATTGAAACAAATGTGTAATGAACGACAAAAATATTGCAGGACTAGAGGGAGCTAGGATATCAAACGCCTGAAAAAGAAGAAAAAGAAAGACACGCATTTTGCGAGATATCTGAGGAAAGACAATCTTCTGATATAATAAGCATTAAGCTAATCATTAATGATCAAGTACTAAGTTAATAAGGGTCCAACTAAAATTAAAAAAGGCTAAAAAAGAGATAGGAAAACAAAATGATAAGCAAAAAGAGGCTTAACGTGAATAATCATATGCGTTTATTTTAGTATGGTAAAAACCTTGTCTTTAAGTCTTTTACCACCTTTGCAAGTATTAGTTTCTCATGATGAATTATTGTCAATCCTTGATTTAAAAGTCATAAATTCACACTGGCTGTAAATCATACCAGGCAAAGGTGAAACTAAAATTTTAATTTTAAACAATTCAAATTTATTTTGTATTTTAATTTTGAAGGTTGTATCTTTCCAGGTTCTCGTAGGAATCTTGATGTTGTCTCTGAATTTCCTTCGCGATTGTCGAACAGATGATGCTGAATACAAAAGATCTTCAAATTGGCTCAGTACCGCCAATTTGGCTCTGGTATTTTGTGTTGTCATCATAAACTTGTTTATATCAGCGTTTGATCCCACCTCTATTGGATCAATTACAACCATTATATCTGATCCTTAACAACTAAAAATGGCAAATATGTGAGTTCATGTTCAATTCTTAAAAGGATATCGCATTTTTAGAAAATATAATGATAAACTTAATTCAAGGTCACTTGTAATATGTTTATAATTCAAAACCAAAGCCAGCGCATTTTATCAATTTCAACCCACCCATCTCGTTCTTGTCAAGAGCAGGCTGTGTCTGTAAAAATACCAGTTAGACATAACAAAATGGTGTAAAATACAGTTTGCCAAGGCCGTATCCAGGGAGAAAAGGGGGAGGGGGTAACGGTTTTGACCCTCCCCCTCAAAATTTTATCCAGCTCGTAAAAGCGTACAAAATTACATAAAAACAAATTGTTAGTCGTTTTTTTAATCCCCCCCACCAACCCGAAAAAATTACCGCCAACAAAAATCCTGGATATGCCCTGTAGTTTATGAAATAACTAATAATAGTCAGAAATCACAAGGGGTAACACCCCTGTAACAGTTGCATAAAAACAAATTCTAATACATTTTTTATTGTAATCTCCCCAAAACTCGAAAAAATAACCCCCAACAAAAATCCTGGATATGCCCATGCAGTTTGTGATTGTGCTAGACACTTATCCAATTATCCTGATTTCGAATGATGAGGCTTAAATCTTAATTTGAATTTATATAACTTAACACCTTTTATATAACTTGCATTCGATCTGCTGCCGTCAATAGTGTCAGTCCTATTTGGTTATTTGGTTTTTACACAAAAAAAATAATCCGGAAAGAAGGCAATAATGAGAAGGCCTGTTTTATTAAGGAATGATGTTAACTTTTGTTTCAAAAATGAAAAGTTGCTTGTTCTAAAAAGGAAAAAGCAACGTTTTTATTAAGATGACCTGTTTTTATTAAGGAAGCCTCATTCCAGTTCATTTCCCACTTTCTACATTATATTGGGGGATAACATTAACTTTAGTTAACTAAAAAGGAACAAGAAAACTTTTCATGTTTGAAACAAAATTTAACATCATTCTTGTCATAATTCTCTGTTTAAAAAAAGTGAGGAATGAACTTGAATGATGTTTCCTTAATCTTTGAGTGTGTTATAGGGGTGACACCCCTTGTGATTTCTGACTATTATTAGTTATTTAGCTTCTACTCAAGTAATATTTACCCTATAGTGACGCCAGTCAACTCACGTAAATCCTCTTCACCAACTTCATTTACATATGGCTCTGTGACATTAATCAATTTGCTTTCAAAAATGAAGGTGACAAGAGGGGCTACAAGTAGCTACACGTGTCAGAGGTAATTGTCATGATTTGACAAACGACAAATCATGACAATTACCTCTAACACCTGTAGCTACTTGTAGCCCCTCTTGTCACCTTCATTTTTGAAAGCAAATTGATTAATGTCACAGAACCATATGTAAATGAAGTTGGTGAAGAGGATTTACGTGATCACTATTCGACAATCACAAATGACCGATTAAAAATACTTTTTAATCTTCTTCTCTGATACAATTTGGCATCTAGGACCGGGAAGCATTAGCTGGTATCAAATATATAGAATTTATCTCCTTATCCCTCTTTTTATTTCTCTCTCTCTCCTTTTCCATCTCTATCTGTCACATTCTCTCCCTTCCTATCTGTTTCTTTCTCTCTCTACCTACCCCTCCTTCTCCTTTTCTCTCTTGGTCTCTTACTTTTTCAGTTTCCACTAGCTTTTGAAGACATGAATATGAAAATACACCGAAGTTCTCACTACAATATCTACGTTGTTTGGCCTAATATTGTTCCTGAGAAAAAACATAACAAAATATATTATTTGTCGCCTAAACAATTCAAAATAAAATTATATTTAAAAAGGCTTTTCATATACACTGGCAGTTATATCATAACGAAGATTAAACTTTCATTCTTAAGCCCTTGGCTAAGGAAAGCCCAATAAACAAGAAAAAAAAAATCAGCCCACCCAAAAACGGGACCCAAAAATTTTCTTGACAGCGCTATTATTTCTTCTGTGCAAAATTCTGAGATAGCAATAGAATGTTTGATTGTAAATTAGTCAAACTAAGCATTGCTAGAGGAGAAAAGACACGAAACTAAGCTGTGCCTCTGAGTTATAGATGTGATACTTAAACACAATTTGTTTTCAGCTTGCACTTTTTATGGGAAAATTTTTGGGCAAAAACGAAAAAAAATATTCCGTTATCACTTGTATGATGCTTTCTGACATGGCACAGTTGCGCACGATTCATTTAATTTTTTGCACAAGTCGCTCATGAATTGTGTTAAATGTTCAGACAATATAAACAATGAAGAAAACTAAGTAGAAATTCAAAAAGCTGATTTTTAAGAAATCCAAAAAGGAAAATTTTTTGCATAATGGATAACCAAAGCTAAATTTGTGCTATCATTACGGTGTTTTGGAGCGTTTTGACAATTTTTTTTATTTCTAGCTTATTTCTAAAAAATGTTCTAAATTTGACCAAATACATGTAGGCTTAATATTGCTGCAGAGCTCGCAAAGTCCGTCCTATTTGGAAATAGGACCTGAAAATGGGAAGCCTGGAACTGATCCTATTTGTCCAGTATAGGGAGGGAGTATAGAAGATAGAAATTTGACTCCTTTGGCGTTACTGCAGTGGATGTACTACCTTGGTCGCGTTCATTAATGTTGATTTCTAAAATAACAAAAGGACTGGATTTGTGAGTCGATGATCAGTTTTGCCATCATTAGCTATTGTTTTAGTTTCAGTCATCAAGTTTTCCACTTTTCAAGTCTTGAAAGTATCTAATGTGTAGCTTCTTCAACCCTAGTTTTTTTTTTACTTTTAGCTATTAAGTTTTCCACTTTTTTTTACATTAGAAGAAGTTAAGGAGATTGTTTTTTACAACGAAATACATTTTCAGGTCTTCATTGGTCTATTGTTTATAATCATTGGTGGACTCAACATTGACAATCCTAAGCATCATCGGGCAGCGAATATTTGCAACGATGTTAGTGTCTTATTGGTGTTTGTGTTGCTAGTAGTCAACGTGATCATATCGACGTTTGTTATTCAGCATGCAGATTCATTGAATATTATTACTTTAAATCTAATTGATTCTAACAATTTGACTAAAGTAGGAAAGTGAAATTACTAATTTATCTGGTGTAAAAGGACAACAACTTTTGTTTTTTTCGACTCGGAAGTCAGGTGGCATTTGTATAGCTCTGTAACTGTCTTTTGAGAAGTGGGTGTATATTTTCCCCTTAAAGCATTTCCTATTGTATTTTTTTTTTTACTATTGTTTCGTTTTATCAAAGCATTTCCCGAAGGCACGCATGCTTCAGCTGATACGGATACAGTTCGGGGGAAGATTCTCGTTCGATGAAGTTTCATAAAAATGAACGATTTTGTTACATTTTGGAATAATGATGGTTTTCTATATTTGTTTTCATTCTCCTTCTTGGAAAAATGTGTGTCTTTTTTATCTTTAAAATTTTCTTGCAAACGTTCATCGCACAGGAGATATAGATCTCCTTTTCTATTTGCTTAGATGCACAAGAGCAGGTATTTATACTAAATTTCAAGCGAAAACTTGAAACTTCTTTGTAAAAGACTGTTTTCAATCTCCTCCTCCCTGTGAACATATTTATGTATCGTTTTCCCTTTAAACATTTTCTGCAAGCACTTAATAGATACGCCCCAGAAAAAGAATTCCTTACGTTACATGCCAAAGGTTTAAATCTATAGAGTATTCTTTCTTGCCCCGTATGCAATTTTACTACCTTTAGGGACCTTAGGGATTTGATATTTTTGATCCCTTTCAGCTTTACAAGATCTAATGGACGATGTCAATCCGTTCACTTATTTTACGCTCACACTCCCACCTCTAGCTAGCCAATTGTCCACTTCTTCTATAAAAATCCTTATCCAGCTTATCATCTTGACCTACTTAAGTATGAAAACTTTTAAATGATTTGCCCCTAAATTTATCCCCATCGGTCATTAATAACCTTACATTTAGCTAGGGCTGCGATGACAAAAAATTTATAATGCCCACAAGTTTAAAAATGTAACTTTTTCAGGAAAATATAATATTTCTGTAGAAAATGAAATAATTGTTTCAGCACCATCACTTTTTGGGGCAGCAGCAATACCAATTTGTAAGACAACACTGGTGGAGACAGATACAGCATTGAAGAACAGGGAGGGTGCAGATGCTTTTCCTTATGTGTCAGAGATAAAATAGAATCGGAAAAAAATGCTTTATGCAGATCTTCCTTTGGGTTTAAAATAATACTTTAATAGAGGGACCCTGCTCCCTCTGACTGTAAGTTCGTTATTACACTCCACATTCATTGTGTACTGATCTGACATTACTCATTTTTAATAACAGCATTCTATAATGAACCAAATGCACCTTTTTTTAACACCAATTGGTGTCTAAATCTGTAACCAGTTAATATGGGGCTATGTAGGAAAGAGCTGGGCCAGTCTTGAAGTGGAACGCAATAATTGATCACTGATTGTGATCCAGCTGGATCTGATTTCGTTAGAAAGAAAAACAAACAAATAAAGATATGTATGGACGCAGGATTAAGGGTGTCTTTAGGTGTGTGCTCCCCCCAAATGTCACGATTTTCACGACCTTCCGTAGGAGTTCCTTTTTTTCATGCAATTCACTAATTATTTAGTTTTTTGGTTCCCCCTCCCCCCTTCATGTGACCATGTCCGTAGTAATTTTTTGTTTAATAATAATGAAAAAAATACAAACGTAATTTCTACGGTGATCCTGCATTTAACAGAGCAAAGGAATCTTGGCGTTCGAGTTCTGACGTCACTGATGATTTGGTTTGGAACGAGGGTCAGGGGCGTGACTCTAAGCTAAGGCAGAGTTGATCCAGCTCTTAATGGGTAAATAGAGAAACCTGGGAAAAGTATACAGAAAGGGTATGCGAAAGCACAGGATGGCTAGCACCCAATCCCCTATTGCTTTTTCTGGACAAAGAGCCATGGAACGGAGATCGGTTTGGACTATAGAGTTTAGTGCCGAATCCTTTACCTTTAAGATCGGTTTGGACCGATCACCATCGGTTTGGACTATAGAGTTTAGTGCCGAATCCTTTACCTTTAAGATCGGTTTGGACCGATCACCATCGGTTTGGACTATAGAGTTTAGTGCCGAATCCTTTACCTTTAAGATCGGTTTGGACCGATCACCATCGGTTTGGACTATAGAGTTTAGTGCCGAATCCTTTACCTTTAAGATCGGTTTGGACCGATCACCATCGGTTTGGACTATAGAGTTTAGTGCCGAATCCTTTACCTTTAAGATCGGTTTGTATTATGTACAAAGCGTATATATACTGATTTCCAGCAGACCTATGCTGTAATGTTAAAGTAAGGTGTTGGGTATTGAGCTATTCCTGATAATGTTGCTGTGTGTTTTAAGACAGTGTTTTAAGACAGCAATCAATTCATGCTTATTAAAAATATGTATTAAATGAGCATAGATTTAAAGCTGGTAAGTGATCATAAGGAAACTTGATTATTTCGTAAATTATGCTTAATTTTCTTGAATTTCTGATGTAACGATGAAGTCTTTTGAATCAGCTTGTTTTCAACAAGCTACATCCATGAAAAGATTTTTCAAAAAATCTGAACACAGATGAGCGCAATTACCAAATTAACTGGTTACGAAAAAAATTGCTTAGTTGGACATCTGCATTTTATACTTTTTGTCTGTGGACTGTAGATACTATTTTGAATGTGTTCGTGCAAATCCTACAGTTTTGGGCTTTTTAGAGTTATTCTAGTAAGTAAATCTAACAAATTTAAAGAAATTATTTTAGTATTAGCGTCTGATTCGTGTCAGATCATTGCGTAGCATCATTAGTATGTGGCGTGATTATTTACGAGGCGTGATTATTTACTTGCAGCTTGGATCTGAAACTTGTCGCTTATTATATATTTTGGAATTGTCTGAATTTGTATCTTTTTATATGAACATTATAAAATAAATGTTTTGGGATTTTCCTTGACTACAAAGCTTTTTTTAATAGGGCCTCTAATAAATATAAAATTAAGATATAAAATTATCGGAGAAAATCAAAGATTTCCCGATGACTCATGAAGAAACTTAATCTTTCAAGATTATTCTTCCCCCAAGAAAAGCGACTGTCATGGAAAAATATATATAAAGAGGAAAGGGGGACCGAACCCTTTAATACTCCCTTTGGTAAACCTTTTCATATTTCAGACTTTACAAACAAATAAAATATGCAAATTTAATACCGTTACCATTTATAATAATGTTGAGTTCCTTAATTCTGAAAAAAAAATAAAGAATACAATTTAGAAGAGCATAAACGGAATTAAAAGACTGGTCCAGAATTCAGTTTTTACGCACAGCATTTGGAGTTAAGTAGGCACAATTTTGCCAACGGGGACATTTTTGTTTTTTTAAATTATTGAATTAATGCTTATTAAGACTCCAGGCCACAATTTTACTCACCTAGCTACCACCAGGTATTTCATTATAAGGGGTATTTCTGATGTCCAACTATTTGTTAACAATGTATTTGTAAGCTAATAGGTGTTTGTTTGGACGGAGGAAACACAATTGTTAGCTAACAAAAATAAATTCTCCAACATTTTTCTTCAACAAGTATTCGATTCGCTAAATATATTCTCTAAGAATGTTAGCTAACAGTCTTTAGTTGGACAGAAAAAATACTATTGTTGGGAAAATTGCTAGCTAACTAACAGTTTTTTGTTTGGACGACGGAAAAATCCCTTTAGTCACATGTTACTAGTATTTAAAAATATTAATATTTTATCACCTGAATTCGGTATTCTTAATTATCATCAGGTTAACTTGGTACTACAAAACATATTGTCAATCGTACAATCACAAGCAGTGTTGTCAGATACTTGGTATAAAATAGTGCTGCCATGAAAGCGAAGTTGCGGCAAAGGCCGGTTTCTCGAGGGAAAACGTATCGACGGTACAATTCTCCAGACAATCGCTTTAAAAAATGCACGTATTAGATGGTTTCAATGCGAAGCCACCTCGAAAAAGCACCTATTGCAAATGTAAGAACAAGACTGGTCTCAAGAGGCTTAATTACGAATTTCTTTACAAAATTTTCAAGTTTGCTCCGACGCTATGTCATAATTACTAAATATGTCAAGAATTGTCAACTACCTGGACAATATGAAATTGTTAACGATAATGGCTGTTTTCTACAAAAAAACAACTAAAAATAAAATTAATTTACTTCCTTTTGACGAACGTTCTTGCATTATTTCTACATAAAAAAGGATTTTTTTTTAATAATAGGCTACGGGTTTTATAGTATTGAAGAGATAATTATCAAAAACACAAGTCTCAACCCTTGGTTTGAACAACTTGTAAAGTTGTTTAACTCTTTAACGGAGTTTCCAAGCACATGAACAAGTGAAGAATGTGCCCTCTAAATTTTACCCAAATTGAACCTTTGCAATGCCACTTCAGACCAATTAACCCAGTATCGTATTTGACTTCACACAATCAATTGTGTTTCAAAGTTTCACAGAAAATCTGTCATAAGAATGCCAAATGATGGGGGTAAATTTGATTCTTGACCCTGTCCCGTTAAGGAACGACCTACGTTTTGTCCCGTTAAGGAACGACCTACGTTTTGTCCCGTTAAGGAACGACCTACGTTTTGTTTGGTCTCAGAGGGATGTCCGAAAAGGAGTCTTTTGCAATGATGAGTCATCGCTCATCCGTAACAGCCAGGGCCGGATTTAAATCTTTGACGCTTCTAGGCCCAAGCATTTTATCAAATCCGTTTTTTACAGATTTTCAGGGAAATCCCCGAAGATTCGGGGATAGTGGAAGTACTGAACAGAGCCGCAATTGATGAGCCAAAAGTAATGAAAGAGAGAGGTGATACTGAACTCTCAGCTGCCATTCTTGGGAGACATCTGACAGTTTATAAGTGACCACAGAATCTTGTGTTGTTTGAAAATCATTTTTCTGCGAATAGGCAACGTGGTGGCGGAGTAAACCTGGCACTTTGACCGCAGATCACATCAGTCCAGTTTTGCTAAAAAAAAAAAAAAAAAAAAATCACTCAGTGATAATTTATTACCCAATCTAGCATTGTGCGCCCCTTGGCCCGGGCCTAGTGAGCCTATTGGTAAATTCTGGCCTGATTGTAGCTCTAAAAAGTGAGATCAAATAGACTAACACCTTGTTGTTTGATATTCAGACATTCAAAGGAGTACTTAAGGCTGTCAAAATACAATTCCTCTGTTAGACATTTAAGAAATCTCTCACAGCCTTTTGAAGGGGCAACGTTCCAGAACCATACTTAACATCATTCCAGTAGGCTTCTCCATATACTGAAATAAAAAGAAACAATAGCGTAACTCAGCAGCAACAAGCAACCACAAGGATCGCAGCTGCTTCTACTTTAACGTATCCACTACAATGAATCTTACCTGAGTTGAGGTTTATTCTTGACTTAATATTTACAAAGCTAAAAACTGTGCATGTAATGAAACATTGTTAGTCATGAGACATATGTTCTAATTTCTCTTTGCACCATAACAAAAATTGTGTTTTACCTACAGTAGCATTAAATTATAATTTTTTGCACATATAGATCTTTCTCAATGGACGAATCTGGCAGAAATCCCCTAACCTGTATTGACCTCATCTTGCTGTCCAGGTTTTGGTAATATATAGTAGTTACCAAATATTGAGTAGCTATCAAATTTGTTATTCGCGAGTGATTAAATTCCACCCCTCCTAAGATTTTTTAATTGTAAGGAAATAGATAACTATTTTTAGACTAAAATTAATCAATGTAACAAAAAGAATATCAGAATATGGCATACCATAATCCTGAACAACGAACAGGATTGGTAAAAGTTTTTTTCTGATGAAACTGGTGATATAATTCCTTTTCATGCAAGTAATATAGCTTATACGGTCTTCGAGATCATTGATATAAATCGCATACGTTTTTTTATGCAATCCAGTGCAAGTTTTGGGAAAAAAATCTCACTGAACTGCAGCAACGGTGCCTTGACATTCCAGGTCTGTTATGAGGCAAGAAAACGCTTGGTTTATTAAGGAAAATGAAAGTGCTAAGTACTTGTGTAGGATAATGATGAGCGTTATAACATCGATGGATAAAACGCACTTTATTACAAAATTCTGTCAAATTGCTTATAAGAGCACATAGAATTTTAGATGGAATGACCTGAATTTAAGAAACTGAATTTAAAACTTCAAGTTAAAATGTTTTTAGGACGTCAATATCCGTTGAAGTGGATCAATGCCTATAGTTCTAATTCGTGAAATAACACGCGTGTCTCAAAACTGGCTATATAGAGACACATTTACATGATTAACCCAAAAAACTAAATACTGGTCTGAAAAACGGGTGGTCTGAAAAACTAATTACTGAATCGGGACTGAAAAACGGGAGGGGAAAAAACCACTAGCGAAAAATACTTTAAACTAGCAGCCTGGATTTGCTTTCCGAGTCTTATTAACTCTCACTTGTTTTTGAACATCAGCCTGGCAGCCTAAATATAATCGCAATCGGCTAATTTTTTTTCCTTTTTTTTTAGATTATAACTAACTGAATTTATCCATGTGACAATAATACCCAATTAATCTTAGAATGCGTCATACCGCAATCCTGGATACCAAATCCGGCATGGTTCAAAAGCTGAAACCTGGTAGAAGGGGAGTTTCTAATGAAAGAACTTCCGGCGATAAAAATAATATTGCATATAACGATTGTTATTAGTCGCCCACATCTTTGATACCCTTCAAAGCAATATTTAGAGAAAAAGAAAAGTTGACTAGGATATCCCATGAACTTCAGCAACTGCGACTTAACATTTCGACTTGACTGCAATTCTAAGGCGTCTTTTCTTCCCACGACAAGAAAATATTTGATTCATGAAGAAATATCAATACACACATTATTTCTGCATTTTTTTTTCAGATTTCTAAGAAGGCAGAAAGAAATTAAAAAGCTGAATGTAATATTCAAGATAAGTTTTTCAAGACGTAAATTACTCTTAAAGAGGGATCAAGATATATGCAACTAAATCGTAAGCTAAAATACATATCGAAGCTGGGTAGGCAGAAATAGAGTTATTTGATTGTTCCAACAAAAAGTAGATACGAGTCTTTAACTGTCAACTGGCCGCGCAAACTATATTGAGTTTCATCGTTTAAGTTTCGTTCTATTCTACTGAAAACATACCTGTGGTTTCAATTTACGAAAATGTTGTGAGGGATTGGGAAATGTATTTTTAGAATCTAGGAGGGGAGGATTTTTTTTCATTTTCTAAACAAAATACAGAAAAAAAGTATTTTTAAATAAAAGAAAAATGTTTAAATACCTAGGAAGCGATGAGGGAAAAAAACAGCAGTTGGGGCAAAATACCTCCTTCCATCGATGCTCCTAGAATGTACCCTAGTCGTTTGATTATCCTGCTGGAGCTGGAGTTTATGTCTACTTAAGCACCATCTAGGATATGAGTTGATAGTAAACACGACTTCGATCTGGAAATCCGAGAAGAACGTGAAAAGAGCGAATTTACACAATCATTGGATACACACCACATGATATAGAATGGATTCAAAGGTATATTTTTTTCTACATTAGAATGAAGTTGATTTTTAAATTTAAGCTTTGTGATTATAATTTCCTTACTGCTTTTAGTTTATTTTTGTTTCTTTAGTTTATAGGTAGCATTACAATACAATCAAGATAGCAATAAAGATTTCTGCTTTATGACACATATACAGATTGCTCTTTTCGGATTCTCCCTTTAGACCACAGACATATAATATATTTTATGTGCGTTTTGATTTCCAAATAAATTCTACTTTTCCATTTTCCAGACTGGCATTTTTAACCTAGTGTTATACAGTTCGATTCTCTATAAAAAATGGAGCTGGTACAAAATTTGAAACGAAAAATCAATTTTTATTTGATGATTTTTTTTTGTGCAATGGGATTCAGAATAGCTTGTTAGCTGTAGTTGCACTCTTTCAGTTTAGTTGGTAAAATTACAGATGGCATACTTTTTGCCATCTTGGAAAGTAGTTGAGTAAGGAGAATAAGACCTTCAAGAATAAATTCATAGTCTAAATTATGTCATACAGAATTTTTGAAGGTACTGTCTCTACTCCTTGCATTTTTTCTTGGGCTAAGAAAATTCACAGAAGAAAGGTGTAAACCAATCTCAAATAATGAAAAAAAAAAATTACTTTGGTTTGAGTCTACTTTTCTGTGATTACCATCCCAAAGCAAACATATTTTTAAGATTTTTTTTTTCAAAATCTTAAATTTCTTGCAAATAAATGTTGCCTTTTTTAAACTTTTAGGAACTTTACGTTGTAGTTAATCGAGATCCAGGCATATCAGACGCAGCGCTCTAGTTGCTTGTAATAAAAGGTAATAAGCCTTCAATGTAATGGGTATTTATTTTGTATGTTTTTTTTTTCCAGAGCCACTTTTTACGCAAGGAATTGTCGTAAGAACTTCAGAGGGGGCTCATTCGATTGGAAAATGAAAGTTCTAGTTCCCTCTCTTAGAATCAAAATTGACAGGAGGGTGACAAGCCCTCCTCCCACACCCTCTTTGTAGCTGCCCTCCCCCAAAGATATCTTATTAAATTCCAAGATACCCATTTTTTGTAAAATAGTCAAACGTCAAGTAACTAAGCCTCCAGGGATGACATGACCCCCTTTAGCCCCTGGGTCAAGGGCCGCAAGTTAAGCAAGCTGCCCATTGCTCTCTTCAGCAAGAACAAATATTTCCTGCGCGCAAGCGTTTCTAACCAACTTTTAAAATTTTTTGCAGGGCCCTTTTTATTATAGATTCTATTTTTTCTGACTCTTCCGTGCAAAGATCAGGGTGCCAAACTAGACTAGAATATTTGAGATGAGGGCGAATAAAGGAAGTATAAATCATGAAAGATTGGGAAGAGAGGATGCCAATTTTATTTAGGAGCTTAAGGAGAGAGACTGATGCGCTAGCATCAGTCTCCCAAATGATTTCAGCAATCGATAGCGATTAGTTTCACAAAAGCTTCTTTTATCTTTTGCCAATACTTCTTTTGCTTCAGAAAAGATGACACCAAGCTCTAGTAAAAATGAATTTTACCATCTATATTATTTCAGTTTGTTCATGATTTTACAATCTCAAAGAAATTACCACTCATTGTTATTCACATAAACTTGACTTTCCCTTGATGCTTCTAGATCTCTACTTTAATATTCCATGCGTCCTCTCTTATAGATTATAGGTATCTTATCCAGCTGGTGTGTCGCTTACTATGTCTTTCAATTCTTAATTAATTTGTTCAATTAAAGTTTGGTTTATTCTTTTTTTTAATCCGGGTTTGAGCTGTTCTCTCTGTTTTTCATCATAAATTCTCTTTTCCTAAAGTTGTCTTTCTCTTTATCATCTTGTGTTGTATTTTATCGGTTTGAACCCTACTAAAGTTCCGGAAACTTTTTGTGTGTGTATTTTTTGATTTTTATAAGATAATTCTGACCAAATAATGATAAAATAACTTCAGAACAGGTTTAGAAAGTGTTTTTTGAATACCCGTGTTGTCTGACCAATTGACTACAGACTTTTTAGTTATTATTTTAAAAAAATCCAAAGATTTTAATCCATTGAACGAATTTTCTAAAATATTCGCTGTCATTCACAGTTTCATTGTAGATTACCATAGAGTATAATTGTTTGTTTTATATGATAATTTATTTCTTTTGTTTTTAGATTCACGAATTTAAAGTTGCCATGTCTTGTGAAGGCTGTTCTGGGGCAGTAGAAAGAGTTCTTGGAAAACTAAAAGGTAGTGTCTACTTGTGCACCTTTAAAATGAATTTCACATATCATAAACAGTTACAGCTGCCCCCCCCCCCCAGTTTTCTGATATCTGGCATGAAATTCTTTTTATTTCACATTTTTAAATACCCATGGTATACCTTATCCCCCCCCCAGATTACGAGGCCTACAACCGCTACTGGTTGCCGGGTATTTTGCAGAGACAGGT
Source organism: Artemia sp. Qi Xiang Cuo (assembly GCF_049724085.1). Taxonomy (NCBI): domain Eukaryota; kingdom Metazoa; phylum Arthropoda; class Branchiopoda; order Anostraca; family Artemiidae; genus Artemia; species Artemia sp. Qi Xiang Cuo. The sequence goes on from NC_142795.1 coordinate 26,875,067, forward strand.
AGCAAGCCTGTCGTCCCTTCTTGCAGCAGCTAAAATCGAACCCTGGGTTCCGGGGTGCAAAGCAGCTATCAATCCATTGTGCTACTACAGGATATGTTCAGAGGGTTGAGGGGGGGTATTTATTCGAGGAAACGGTTATTCAAGAGATGTTAACTTAAAGTGACGCTCCTGACGGAAAATAGGCCCAAAAATTACTATCTGCCACTTTCTAGGTAAGTCAGAATGAATAATTCTAATTTTGAGTTTAATAACTAGTTACATATTTTTTAAATATTATCAAAATTCAAACATATCTGTCATAAAATTCCTGGCTAACGGGGAAAACAGAAATGATATTTGAATTTAACACAAAAAAATTCTTTTAGATTCTGCTTCTATTATTTAGATTCTTCTGAAAGAAAAAAACTTCATTTTGTGCATCAGTGTAATGAAAGAAAGAAGTGGGGTAATTAATTGGAGTTCAAGCACGTAAACGTTAGTATAAAAAGGTGCTTTCGAGTGATTTTGGCTTCCAATAATGACGAACTGTAGAATTAAAATGCTTTTTTCATTTCTTGAAGAGATGGCAAGAACGGTTTTGAAATCAAAATGCTTTTGTCAAACTATTTCTAAAAGTAAGAAAATGATGAAAATTTGAGTATTTTGAAAAAAAGAGTAGAGACGACTAAGCATCCCAAGGTCAAAATTATACACTGGAACCGGAAGGACCCAATTTTTATTTTGTTTTAGGTGGGCTGGAAAACAAACCACTAAACTTCTTTGTTGCCCTTGAAAAAATGAAATCAAAATTCAGGCATAAGAAACTAAATACAAAAATTTGACAACAATATATGCATCTAAAGAATATTTATTTATTTAACATAAAAAATACAAATAAATTTACAGCAGCCATCTACAAAAACACGAAGGTTTGTTTACGATGGCTGTAAATCCATTATTATAAAGCTCTACATTCACATAACAACTATCTCTTTGCGGGGAAAATCAGCATTTGAATTAAATCAACATAAAGAACATCTCCTACTCTAAAAGGATTACACTCTAGAAATCGCAAGTGAGAAATATCACCCATCATCCTTACAACATCCACTAAAAAGAAAAAAAAAAAAAAAAAAAAAAATGAGATACTTCCAACTAAATCAAATATGACAAAATCAATAAATATCAGCTAGACTATAGAGCCGACTCCATGCGCTTTGGCTGGGTAAATTCGCGAAAATGCGACTTTTATCTGTCCTAACAATTTTTACACCAAACATTATTCAAATTTCTAATCATTCAAATTATCACCCAAAAGGTAACGCTTCAATCTACTCTTGAGCTGGCTTACATTATCAGCATGTCTAATAGCATCCGGGAGGGAATTCCACACACCAGTCCCGCAAAACAAGCCAAAAATGCAGCATGTTCAGTATTCTGGAGCTCAGATGCAAGGTCATTCACATTTATAGTCTCATAACAGTGATAAGATGAATTAGCTTTAAAAATTTCCCAAAATACCTCTGGTAAACACTTATTCAAACATTGATAAATAAAAATTGCTAACTGGTAATCCCGTAACTAATAAATATTTAAAATTTTCAAACTTTTAAAGCAATTCGCGATGAATAAAGCAATGATTCCAAATGGGCAAAAAATATTTATCATGTAAAGTAATAAATTTATAGAATTATGGCATTCATCGAAAGTTATTAGCATAATCAAATTTAAGTAGTTGCGGAAAACTGGGAGAAACACCAAAAGTAATCCAGCCTTAGCGGTCGTAGTTTGATAACAGGTTTCATTCAAAGAAAAATCAAGAGTTCTAGTGCAGTTTTTAGACCTTAAATTGACTAAGGGAAATTAGACCTCCTCTGTCATTATTTTGCGACCCCAGGGTCTATTATGACCAAACACGAGGTTGCATATAAATTTAAAAGTAGCCAATTTAATCAAAGTACTCAAAATATATATCTTCAAAGATATTGAAACCCATGCAGTCCCGAGGCAAGGGCCCAAAATTTAGAAGAATCGCTCATTTCATGCAGAACGACTCAGAAATAAATCTCCGATCGAAGATTTATTGATCGAAGTTTATTACACATTGTCGATCTCAGGGTCTTATGGTAATTTTACTACGAGTATTTTAGGTTTAAAAATAAAAAATTCCCAGAAGCAACCCTAACTTACGCACAAGGCCCTATCTAGGGGGGACTTTGAATTCCTCCTACTGAAATGTTTGTCTGACTCGTAAAAAAGTAACAAAAATGCACATAAATTAATCTGTATGCGTTTTTTAAAGTTTTTTGTAACACCCCCCCCCCCGAAAAAATACTTTTGCAACCGCAACCCCCCCCCCCCCAAAAAAAAAAACTGGATACGGCCTTGCTTATGCAAATAGCTAATTTCTTAGACAAAATAATTTGTTACAAATTTTGACAGATGTACACAGTAGTCTCGATTAGCACACATGGGAGAACCAAGGACAGTGAACATATTAACCGTTTGAATTGAGTAAGTGGAAACTTCGGCAACCGTATATATATTAAAGAATTGAAAATTAGAGACTTTAAAACTGCTCCTCGGGGGCTAAATATTGCTGTATGTTTATTCTTGAAAGTGTCAAGGGTAAAACTCACGTTTAGAGGCGCAATTATTAGGATAAATGAAATGACTACAATCTCTTTTATTATATTAAGTTTATTGTATTAATTGCTATGAATTAAATTATATTAGATTATTTTATGTTATCATCATAACTATTAAGCCATATTATATGTATATTAAGTTATATCATAGATTATTATAATGACGCAAACACTTTTATACTCCTTGGAAGTCAACATTTTTCTTTTAATAACCTGTTTTATTTAGAAGCAATTATTCTGATGCCCTCTCCTCCTCCAAAAAAATCTTCCTTACGTACCTGTCACAAGCCCTTCTCCATAGTCCATTTATATATGGCTTCTCAAAAAAAAGTTATACTAATGTGAAAGAAAGCTTCAGGAATAAGTCTATATGAACTGACTTTAACCAGAAGGGAAGTAGACACAAAATTAATTCAGGAATGGAGAACTAAAAGGCAGACTACTTAAGGGAGAAATAAAATCCTATAGGAATACTAATGATGGATTTAGAACCCCCTCCCATTAAACTAATCTTGTAATCACCCATTGTACTTAAAAATAATTATTTTGATGTCAATTTATTAAACTCTACCAACGTTTTCAGGTCAAGGCGTCAACAGCGTTGATATTGACCTTCCAGGTCAGAAGGTCTATGTCGATTCAACTTTGCCGGAAGACTTTCTATTGGAAACGATTAAAAAGACAGGAAAGGAAACTGTATACATTGGACTGAAGCAATGACGTTAATATGATGATCGTTCAGGAATATTGTGAAAACTAAGCATTTTGTGTGATATTAGTTTTATTATTTTTAATACTTTTAGATAATGTACAAGTTAGAAATAAAAGTAAACGATATGTGCAATTAAAAATGACTTGAAACTGCATAAGCAAACGAACATCCTACTAGTAGACCATATCCTAGATTTCTTTCTGTGCTGGAGGGGGCGGGGGCTTATAGCTACTTTAGAAATGTATCCCTTAACCCACTATCTTATGCGTCAGTGGTAATCTTTAATTAGAGCTGAAACTGTCATAAGCAAATTGTTATTTAAATTGTTTTGATAACTGTCTTGTAATTTGATCTCATATCCTTCTTTTGAAAGGAATCTCGTGCTCCGTTACGCTTATTTTCTGTCTTAATACTTGTGATGCATTTTCCTTAATATTTAATGGATCAAAATGATCTCTAATAATTGGTGAAATTGTAGGTTCCAGCTTTTTTTCTGGAAATTTATATGTTAAAATGCAAATAAAATACCGTATCTAGATGTGTCAATTATTCGCAGCAGTGATAAACCAGATTTTACTATTTGCAAAAAGCCCACACAAAAACAATAGATATCTTCATTTTAGGTCTAATCGCCATCCACAAGTTAAAAGAGGTGATGTAACTTTCCTCGTCAATCGTGTCCTAAGCATTTGCTCTGAATCTTATGTCAACTCAATTCAGTTCAGTTTATTCAAATAAAAATAAAATATAACACAAATAATAATAAAGATCCTGGAAGCGAACTTGTTGAGGACCATAACAATAAAAAAAATGAAAATGAAGAAGAGAGAAAAAAAAGAGAAAACATGGGTAATTAAATCAAATTGATTAACAATTTAGAGAATAATAATATCAAAGCTTAGTAACATTGTTATACAGCGTTCGAAAACTTGTGGATAGCTCGACACTGGAGGGTATTATATTCCATTGAAGTATAGATTCATAAATGGGAGATCACTGGGCGGAACTAGAGACACACTTGGGGACAATGAAGGAACGGTTGGATGAACAGAGACAGATGCTTCTAGAATTATTACAATTAAAATAAGATAGCGTAATAATTGGGGGGGGGGGGAATTTTTATGGTAAGCGGAGTATGCAAGGGATAGATTTAATTTTTTGATGGTTCGTTCAAAAGGGATAATACCTAAAGTCCTGAGTGGGATATAGTCAGGGCAGCCGAAAAACTGCTTTGACGGCACGGTTTTGGGCAGATTTTAATTTGTTCGTAACTGAAGGATAAAGGATAAGTGCTGCCCCAAACAGATCCGCAGTATGAGATATTGGGTAAATAAAAGAGAAGTAAACGGTGACAAGGATATCGGGAGGAAGAAAATAATTAACACGAATAATCATACTTACCTGTTGCAAGATTATGGCTATGATTTAGGAAACATGTGCTGCAAATGATAGGGAGGAGTCTATGTAGACACCAAGAAACTTGGCAACTTCGACCTGCGGGAGGAGATGGGTGGAATATTTAAGGCCAAGTGATTGCTGAGCTTCCTTTTTTTATAAGGGGTTCGAAATAATACAACCTGACATTTCCTGCTGTTAATGGTCATGCAGCTAACGAGACACCAATCCTGTACTCTATTACTATACAGTTCGTTACCACGAACTGTTTGATGAGAAGGATTTGAGTAGAGCCGACGACGGATGGTAAATTAGGGCCGGTGATGAAAAAGTTGCTATCGTCAGCAAAAAGTACTGGGTGCACTGATGGACCCAGGTCCGTAACCAAATCATTAATATAAAGGAGAAAACGTATTGGACCAAGAACAGAGCCCTGCGGGACACCCCTCCGGACAGGTAGGGGATGCGAAGTCACCCCGCCCAGACTCAAAGTCTATACTCAACCAGACAGATAAGAGCCGAACCACGAGAAGGGAACTCCACAAATCCCTAAGCTGTTGAGTTTACTTAATCAAACACTGTGATCAACTATGTCATAGGCCATAGAAAGACCCTGAAATAAGCCCAATACAGTATTTTTAAGGTCAAGTTGGGAACGTATAAGCTGTGTGGCGTCGATTAGTTAATGAACTGTTGAAAATTTGAAACGGAAGCCATATTGATGATGAAAAATTAACGAATCTGAAGGATTAATCTCAAATAAAAAGGGAGAAAGACTTCAAAAAATAATTCTCTTAAATACTTTAGATATAACTGGGAGAAGTGAGATTGAACGATAATTATTTATCTCAGACGGATCTTCATTTTTATGAATTAATTAAAAAAAATTTCCTAAAATTATTTTTTTAAAATAAATTTAAAGTCAATTTTAAAATTATGATCAGGATATAAAAATATATTTTAAATTTAAAAATCAACACGACCAGAAATTACTATTAAAGAATAAATGAAACACAAAACGAACAGAAATTAGATAAACAATTATAGCAAAAATATGCAACAAGTAATAATACAAATTAATAAATGAATTTTAAAGCGATCAATTCTTAGATTGAATATGGAAATAAAGCTTAAAACGAAAAAAAAATTTCCTATTGAAGTATAAATGAAACTTAAAACGAACAGAAATTAAATAAACAATCAATGCAAACAAACATACAATAGATATTAATATAAACTAATCAATAAATCTTAAAACGAATGAAACTTAAATTGAATATGCAAATCAAGCTTGAAACGAACAAAAATCACCACAAACAAGAGTTTGGGTATGACCTCCTTCTCTCACTGTAAAAGTCTTCGAAATTACATCAATGTACACAAAATAATATTGATGTAGAAGCAGCCGAAACTCTTCTAGAAAGAAAGCTGTTAAGAAACTTGGATTTGATTAGTGGCAAAACAGATTTGGAAATTTGTGTAATTATGCATTTAGTAAGGTTGTGCAATGAGTTCTCTTATTTTTTTCAATTTAGAGGGGAGTATATCGAACAAATAAATGGTTTACTTATGGGGGCCCCTTTATCCTCTTTATTAGCTAATATTTTTGTGGAGAATATTAAAACAATTGCGTTGGATTCATATTTTTTTAAACACATTTCTTGGGGCTGGTATATGGATGACATAATTTCAGTATGGGATTATGGGGAGGAAGAATTAAAAGGATTTTTGGAACATCTTGATTGTTTTTTTTGGGGGGGGGGGGATTTAAAGTTTACTGTTGAATTAGAAGAGAATGGGAAACTTCTTTTTCTTGATATTATTCTTTTGAAAAATGAAAATAGTCTGGATTTCAAAATTTACAGAAAACCGACAAATAACCATAGATTTTTGTCTTATAAATCCGGTCACGCTCGCCAAGTAAAAATTGGTTTGATCATTTCTTTAACTGACCGGATATTTAGTATCTGCTCACCAAAATTTTTTGAGGACAGTTGTCTTTTCTAAGGAAAATAATTACAAACAACATGTATCCAGAGATGTTAATTAACCAGACCTTTTCAAAAAGAAGGAAAAGGTTTATAGGGATTTTTAAGGAAGTCTTTAACATACCTCGGGAGAAGGATGTTGTTTGTTCCTTACCATATGTACCCGGTATCGGTGTTGTAAAGTGCGGGTGTCACCACTTATTGGTGCAAAAATGGTGCTACACCACTTACTAGAGGGGGAAGCCCTCGGCGGCGCCAAATTTTAGTGGGATGCCCGCGCCTACCATACCGGTTCTGTAAATATCGGGTTTGGTAATACCCAATTTACAGTATACCCTGCCCCCAGGGCATGATAACGTGATCGAGCGGTCAAATGGCCACTTTAAGGCCAAGAGTGTACCCGACCTAGGTCACCACTAAAAAATCTCTAACTATCTCCTTGGAGGTAACGAACACTCCTGTCAATATAATAATGACGGTATCTCGTAACTCTGTTTCTACCCTGTCTGGGTTCCTGGAAAATTATTACACAGTTGTAGAAAATATCTTACTTGTAATCTTCTAAAGGTCACATATAACAAAAAGAATAGGCTTCCCCAAACGGGGTCTAAATGCAGACTAACCAAATAATATTTCACACTAACAGAATCTTGGTACTTGGGGTGTGGCCCAGTGTGACGCGGGCCAATCAAATGACTACAGTCCCTCAATTGAATTTGCCCGACACATACTTTCAGAATCAATGACTTGAATTTTAGCAAGCCCATGCGATGACTCATACTGAATTTTAATCCAAGCAATTTAGTTTTTCTTGCAAAATCGTTGCCTTGACGACGAATTCAACTTAAGATTGCAAATTATCTTATAGGCAACTGTAATTACAGAAAGGAAAATTTGTCATTTATCTGAAAAGAAAAGAAACAGGGGTGGAACCCCAACACCTCCCCCCGTAAGATAAATGACCACCCATGCGCCACGCTGGTCCACCCTTACAAATATAACACTTAGCTTCCATATCATCAAACTTATATCTTCTCTTCTTTCTTCCACCAGTGCCTGTACTTCCACCGCTTGGCTCAGGATCCGTCGTCATCCACACGTTTCTACCGTAGAACCACAATAGTCTCTATCGTATAGCACCCGCATTAGGTTTTGAAAGTTGAATTCCCCAAGATTCGTAAAAAATGATCGTGCGCAGCACAATCAAAAACACAATTTTTCTCGCTCTCACGAATTTAAATTTGAGAGGAGCAGAGAATCAGTTTCTGGCATATTTGATAATGCCAGCCATCATGAAAAATTGGCTGCACTAGCCTCTTAGTTTCCATCTGTGGAAACAGCCCCACATCTAACTTAAAATGTAAATTGCCCCTTGGCATAATTTGAAATAATCCAAGGCCGAAAATAAACAGGCCTGTGAAAACGATAAGGGTACAGGGAAATCAGCTAAAAGTTAGAGCGAATCATTTATCAGTTCATTCTGGGTTCCCTCCCCAGGGATAATCAAACTAAGAATATGCGTTGATGCTACTTGAAGATGAAATTTGAATACATCTCCCACTGAATAAAATTTGCAGAAAATAATTGTCGGTTCCCATGAAGAGTAAAAACTATGAATAGGGTTACTGGATAACGTTTTGGGTGAAATGTGAAGTGACTGGGAGAAAGTATCCCCCAAGGACTCCAGATCAGAGAGGAAAAACCTCGGTAAAGGGATCACAACTTGTCCTCCAGTTGTGCATTGAGGATAAGGACTTTCTTTCGCGACTTCCCAGAGGGGATCTTCCCCAAAGGATTCTTCTCCCTCATAAAGGATCGATATATCTTTTGAGTTGATAGTACTAATTTCAGATTTCTTCCAAGTTTTTCCAATCCAACCCGACATTCAATGTTTCCTTACTTTCCCCCAAATTGTTATAGGTCGTGCATCTCTATTTTGTAACCATCTTGTTTTGTTCTCCATGGGTCTTGGATCTCTTTGTGCCTCCCGTTACTTATAATATCAAGGCACAGCCCATACAACATTTTTTTTATATATCGCCATTGCAGGCTGAATCTCCAAATTTTGTCTCTTTTTTGCATTTATTTTTTCTTTTTCACTCTTCTGAATTTTTTCCATGGCGTAAAATAATAAATCTTCGTTAAATCTAATTTGGAGTACAGTGTCTACCATCTTTGACTGCATTACTTTTTTGTAGCTCCGTTTAATATCTCTTTTCTCCTTCTTAGTTTTCTTTACTTTTACCACCGCAACAAATAGCTCGTTATCAAATGGGAACTGAATTCCGACATTTGGTTTTTCTTATTGTACTAAAATTTCTCGAACTTTCCGAGGAAAAGCGCGTACAATAAATTTCGTCTACATTTTCTCTGGTACAATCAGTGTTTCGTTTTGGCCTGTACTTGTTAGCGTCTCATATTCCTTAAAAATGTTCTCAAGTTTTCTATTTTCTTTAAATTTTCCCGAAAAATCAGTTTCGCGCGTCTTAGTTTAAATATTATATTGTCTTTCTACTTCTGCATTCCATTTCTGTTGATTATCAATATTTCGAACCCGTGTATCAAGTATTTCGTTTTTCCGACAGGGCGGCACAGCCTCCCAATTTGTTTTATGGGCCGGTCCACCTCCCCCCGTAGTCAACAGAAGTTGTATATTTTTCCGTCTTAGTGTAATTTTCCCATTGTTAAAGAAGTCGCTTTCAACGATAGGAGATTTCCGATATCCCCAAAGTCTCCTCCTACTAAAACATTCACTGCTACGTAGGTACTAAGCCTACTTTTATCGTTTTTCTCTGGACCGTACCGTCCTTCTTTGCAATTTCTATTCTTACCCAAGCAGACGGACATTGGTGCTTATCTCCATAATAACACGCTGTTGTAATATTATTTTTATGGTCTATTTCCGTCTTTTTAATTAGGTCCATTCGCACAAAAGTTTGCTCACTCCCTGAGTCAATTACTATTTCAGCCAATTTTCCATCTAATTTGCCTTCTATTTTGTGTGTCTCACAAACTCGTCAATGGTTCTTTTATTATGGGCTATAACCCGAGTTTTTCTCTTGTAGGTATCTTTCTGATCTCCTTTATGGCAGTTTTTAGAAAAAGGCTTCGAGGAATCAAATGTTACTAGATTATAATTATTTTGAGTATCAAGCATTTCATTTTTCCGACAGGGGAGCGCAGCCTCCCAATTTGTTTTATGGGCCGGTCCACCTCCCCCCGTCGTCAACGTAGTAGTATTTTTTTTCGTAAAAGTATTTATTGTCTAGTAATTATCGTTTTATTGCGATTGATCATTTCCTTAGACAAGTTATCATTGCTGTCCGACGGACCATAAGCAACTAGTGAAAGAACATCCTTTTGTAAATTTACTCAGTAAGTATTCATTAGTCTGTCAATTGTTTTTGCAATATCCTGGTAATATTTTTTATCGGCCCCCCTACGGGCCTGTCTTTCTTCCTCTTTTTCTCTTTTATCTTTCTCTCTTTGTTCCCTATCTTCCTACTCTTTTTGCTCTCTGTCTTGCTCTATGTTCTTGTCTTTCCTCCTCTGTTTTCTCTTCTACTATTTTATGTAAAGTAGAGGTGTATACTTTTCGCGGTCTAGAATTGTTCTTAATTAATAGAAGAACCCTGCCAATAATTACCATCGGAAATTTGTCAACCAAATTTCAGATGTATTTAACTCTTCGTAGGGTTGAATATTTTCTCTGAGCGCTGTTGTGCAAGCCTCGTAAGCGATGTTTTCCTTTTCACCAGAGGGATGAACCCTATCTAATTCCTTATATAGATCCTCAATAATCTGTTGACGTTTAAGAACAATCTTTTCATCCTCCATCCCTACTCTTAAATTGTAAATATGACTGAATCATTTCAACAATTGCCAAACGTTCTTTTTCGTTTTCATTAACTGTTTCTTGATAGATTTGTAATTGCTTTTTATCGGCCTCCGTAAGGATTTTGAAAGCAATATCTTCTGCCTTACTAGCTTCTTTGAATTCTACTAGTTCTCTCAAAATCTCCCTATGACTATGATTAATGCATTTAAACGCGATTCTTGGTAGAAGATCTTGGTTGCTAAATATCTTTGAACAACTATTTAATCTAGAGCTAGCGCCTTTAAGGTTAGTTGGTCTCCATATATTCGCAATCCAGGCATTTGTCGGTTGCTCCCTCTCAAAAGGCTCCAACAGGACCTTGTTTTCTCTGTCTGTTTCATATGTAGGTTTCTTTTTTTCCATGTTTCTTTCTTTATACGCTGCTCTAGCTTTTTCTTCCTCTTTTCTATTCTTTCTAATTTTATCTTTCTCAGCCTGCATTTTTTCCTTATACTCTCGGTGCTCTCTCTCAAAGGCCTTTATATTAGCCTTTCTTTCTATTTTCCTACTTTTTCTATGGGCTTCACTCGCCCTTCTCGGCCTTGAGTTAATCTTATCTCTGTCCGACATTATTTCAAAATTCCGTTAACTTCAAAATGCTTCTTCAGTCTAAATGACAATTCCTTTATCCATGTAACTTCCGGTTTCTTATCAAAAGTTGGTGTGTGTCAATTAGCCTGTTATTTTTGAACACTAATTAGTTGTACGATATATTGATTTGTAAATTTTTTTATCATTGTCTGATTAGGCACAGCCCATTCAGATCCTCATAGTTTTATTAGTTGATTCAGTATTTTTTCTCTTTATATTTAATCACAAGAGGCTACTCTGTAGGCTAAATTAACTTGTCTCTTCGAAAACGCAAAATTCTTTTACTATCAGTGCTGTTGATAGCTCCTTTTCTTGCTGCCACCAATATTATACCGGTAGGCCACAATGCCACCAGTATTGGTGTGGTAAGCTACGGGTGTCACCACTTATTGGTGCAAAAATGGTGCTACATCACTTACTAGAAGGGGAAGCCTCCGGTGGCGCCAAATTTTAGTGGGATGCCCGCGCCTACCACACCGGTTCTGTAAATATCGGGTTTGGTAATACCCAATTTACAGTATACCCTGCCCCCAGGGCATGATAAGGTGATCGAGCGGTCAAATGGTCACTTTAAGGCCACGAGTGTACCCGACCTAGGTCACCACTAAAAATCTCTAACTGTCTCCTTGGAGGTAACAAATCCCCCTGTCCATATAATAAAGACAGTATTTCGTAACTTTGTTCCTACTCTGGGTTCCTGGAAAATTATTACACCGTTGTAGAAAATATCTTACTTGTAATCTTCCAAAGGTCACATATAACAAAAAGAATAGGCTTCCCCAAACGGGGTCTAAATACAGACTACCAAATATTATTTCAAACTAACAGAATCTTGGCACTTGGGGTGTGGCCCAGTGTGACGCGGGCTAATCAAATGACTCAAGCCCCTTAACTGAATTTGCCCGATACATTCTTTCAGAATCAGTGACTTGAATTTTAGCAATCCCATGCGATGACTCATACTGGGTTTTAATCAAGCAATTTAGTTTTTCTTGCAAAATCGTTGCCTTGACGACGAATTTAACTTAAGATTGAAAATTATCTTATAGGCAACTGTAATTACAGAAAGGAAAATTTGTCATTTATCTGAAAAGAAAAGAAACAGGGGTGGAACCCCAACACCTGGGCTAAGTGAAAAACTTAAAAGAATTTTAAAGAGTAATGGTCTAAGGGTAGCTTTAAAGAGTAATAATACTTTGGGTAGTTTTCTAAATTCTGGGAAGGATCTAACGTCATTGGGGCAACAAAGTGGGGTTTATCAGATCCCAAGTACTTGCGGAAGCTCATACGTGGGACGTACTAACCAGAGTTTGGAAATGAAATTATTACAACATAAAGATTCTCTTTCTTCGGCTTTAAAGCAAGATTCTAAGTCTGAAGATTTTACTTCAACCCTTTCAGAACATATTTTCAATTTTCCAGACAGTTTTATTTTGTTCGAGAATGTGTTTGTTATTCTTAGGTACCGGGGTTTTTTAAGTCAAATTTTCGGGAAACTCTTGGACCGAAGAAAATCTAATTTAGGAATGATACTTTGAATCGGGATACAGGTGAATTTGGATTGTTCTCTATTTACGATAATTTATTAAAATCTGACAGAGTAAAGTTCAATTCACCCAATATAGTTATCTCTGTCCAAATGTTATACCATTGAACGCTAATGAACCGAATCCAAGAAGGTCAAAGAAGCTAGCTTCCGCCTTTGCTTTGAAAAGAACTAGAGAATTAAATAATATGTAGTTTTATTTGGTTTCGTATATAAACTTTTGTTTTAAATTGTTTTTGCTTAGTTTTACTACTAATGATGGTCACTGTATATATGACCGGTATATCTGGTATTTTTGTGATTTTCTATACACTGTCTATTAAAAAGGATTTTATCCCTATTTTGAACTTTTATTTTATCGTAACGAAATGACCATACGTAAAGGAGTTTTTGTTATATGATCTTTGAACTATTTTTAACAAAATGGCTACCTCAATTTTTTTATCAAATTTATTTTGGGAAAAAGCGCTTGGGGGGGCAGTTGTCCTCTGATCACTTTTGACTCTTAAAAGGGGCACTAGAACTCTCGATTGCCAATCGAATGAGCCCCTTTTTAAGTTTATACGATGACCCATTACATATGAAGTGCCTCTGGGAAAAAAATAAATGAAGTTTGGGGGAGGCTAGCTGCCCTCGAATCACTTTTGACTCTTAAAAAGTGAATCACAACTTTCAACTTCCAATCAAATGAGCCGTCTATGACGTTTATACGAGCATCCCTTCCATAACAACCGTATATGTTCCCAGGGCATAACTTAAAACGCCGACCCCCGGGCCCTGGGGGCTGTGTCGAAACCTGAGTTTTTTGTTGTCAGAACCTTGAACTATTTTTAACAAAATGTCTATCTCAATCTGACCTTTGAACTATTTTTAATGAAATGGCTGTTATAAAAATTTTATAGGATGGGCTTGGCGAAAAAAGGGTGTGTGTGTGGGGGGGGGGGGGGGGGGCTAGTTGCCCACGGATATCTTTTGACTCTTAAAAATTGAAATAGAACTTTCAATTTCCATTCAAATGAGCCCCATCTGAAGTTTATACGAGCATCCCTTTCATAAGAACCATATACGCCCCTAGGACAACACTTACAACACCTATCCCCCGGGGCTCTGGGGGGCGTTTTTTTTATTTAATTTTTGAACAATTTACAAAACACTGGCTATCTCAAAATTTTTAGAGGACGGGTTTGGGAAAAAAGAGCGTGGGGGGGCTAGTTTAACTCTCTTGTCTCTTAAAAAGTAAAATAGAAGGTTTAACTTACAAAAAAATACGACTTAGATGAAGTTTATACCTCCGCTAATTTCATAAAAACCATATAAGACGTTTGGGCATAGCTTAAAAATACCATCCCCTGGATTCTGGGGGTTCTACCGGCACCGAGTTTTTTCTCTCATTATCATTAAACTATCTATTAGAAAATGTCTATATAAAAATTGTCATCAGAAGGGTTTTGAAAAAGAACGCGTGGGGGGGGGGGCTAGTTGCCCTCGGATCTCTTTGGACTATTAAAAAGTGAGCTCCAACTTTCAATATCCAATCAAATGAGCCCTCTCTGAAGTTTATACGAGTATCCCTTTCATACGAGTCATATATGCCCTCACGGCATGATTTAAAACGCCTTCCCCCAGGTCCTGGGGGGCTGTGGCGATACCAGAATTTTGGTTATCTGACTTTTGAATCATTTTTAACTTAATGGCTATATCAAAATTTTTCTCGGATGCATTTGGGGAAAAAGTGGCGTGGGGGGGATAGTTGCCCTCCAATCTCTTTTGACTCTAAAAAACTGAACTAGAACTTTCAATTTCCAATAAAATTAGCCATCTCTGAATTTTTTACCAGCATCCCTTTAATAAGAACCATATATTTCCCCAGGGAATAACTTACAACCCCTGCCCTCGGGTCCTGGGGGGCTGTTTCGGCCCCAGAGTTTTCATTATATGGTCTATGAACTATTTTAAAAAAATCTATCTCAAAGTTCTTATCGGATGGGTTTGAGGAAAAAAGGGCGTGGAGGGGGGGGGGGGGGTTGTTGCCCTGCAATCTCTTTTGACTCTTAAAAAGTGAACTAGAACTTTCAGTTTCAAATCAAATGATCCCTTTTTGAAGATAATATAAGCATCCCTTCCATATGACCCATATATGCCCCCATGGCATATTTACAACGCCTGCCCCTGGTGGGTTGTGTCGACACCGGAATTTTGGTTATATGATGTTTGAACTATTTTTAACAAAATAGCTATCTTAAAATTTTCATTGGATGCATTATGGAAAAAGGGTCTGGGGGGGGGGAGGGAACTGGCTACTCTCCAATATCTTTTGACGCTTAAAAAGTGAACTAGAACTTTCAATTTCCAATCAAATGAGCCCTCTCTGAAGTTTATAAGAGCATTCCTTCCATAAGCACCATATATGCCCCCAGGGCATAACTTATAACCCTTGCCCTGAAGACTGTGGGAGGAGTGTCCAGCTCAAACATAAAATTTCCAAAATTTTCAACTGCATTGAACAAAATGAGCACCTCAGAATTTTGACTGATTGTGTTTGGGTAAGTATTAGGCTTAGAATGGGTGTTGCTTACACGAAAATCACTTTCGACAGCTCAACCGTGAACTAGCTGTTCAAATTCTCAGACGAATTAGCCCTTTTTGAAGTTTCTACGACAACGTTGTCTATACAAAATCTTATATGCCCCCAGGGGATAACTTACAGCCCTTGCCCTGAGACCAGTGGGGGAGTAGTTATCCTCAAAGACCTGATTTCCACAACTTAAAACTACGTTTAATAAAATGGTTATCTCAAAATTTTGATTGGATGTGTTTGGGAAAAGGTGGGCGTGAGAGGGGGGTTAGTTGCCCTCCAATCACTTTCGACTGTTAAAAAGGGCGATAGCCCTTTGAATTTCCAATCGAATGAGCATTTTGAAGTTTCTACGACAACGCCTTCTATAAAACCTTATATGCCCCCGGGGCATAACTTAAAAACCTTGCCCTGAGGGTTGTGGGGGAGTGTCCTCCTCAAAAACATATTTCCTATCTGGAAAATCAACTACGCTGAACAAAATGGCTATCTCAAAATTTTGATTGGATGTATTGGGGGAAGGATGGGCGGGGGGGGGCGTTAGTTGCCCTCCAATCACATTCAACTATTAAAAAGGGCACTAGCCGTTTGAATTTCCAATCGAATGAGCCTTTTTGAAGTTTCTACGACAACGCCTTAATATGCCCTCAGGGCATAACTTAAAACCCTTGCCCCGAGGGTTGTGGGGGAGTTTCCTCCTCAAAAGCATATTTTCTATCTGGAAATCAACTACGCTGAACAAAATGGCTATCTCAAAATTTTGATTGGATGTGTTATAGGGAATGATGAGCGTGGGGGGGGCTATTTACCCTCCAATCACTTTCGACTATTAAAATGTGCACTATCCCTTTGAATTTCCAATCGAATGAGCCTGTTTTGAAGTTTCAACAACAACGCCTTGTATAAAAACCTTATATGCCCCCAGGGCATAACTTAAAACGCTCTGTGGTTTGCGGGGAATGTCCTCCTCACAAACATATTTTCTATCTGAAAATCAACTACGCTGAACAAAATGGCTATCTCAAAATTTTGATTGGGTGTGTTTGAGGGAATGATGGGCGTATGGGAGGGGGGCTAGTTGCCCTCCAATCACTTTCGACTATTAAAAAGGGCACTAGCCCTTTGAATTTCCAATCAAATGAGTCCTTTTTGAAGTTTCTACAACAACACTTTCTATAAAAACCTTATATGCCCCCGGGGCATAACTTTGCCCTGAGGGCTGTGGGGGAGTGTCCTCCTCAAAAACATATTTTCTATCTGGAAAGCAACTACGCTGAACAAAATGGCTATCTGAAACTTTTGCTGGGAAGTGTCTGGGGACCTGAGGGGTGTGGGGGGGCTAGTTGCCCTCCAATCACTTTTGACCCTTAAAAAGGGCACTAGAACTCTCGATTTTCATTCGAATGAGCCCCCTTTGAAGTTTCTACGACGACCCCTTCTATATGAAGTGCCTCTGGGGAAAAATAAAATAAAATAATAAAACATGGGAGCCGTATGGCCTTTGATCGGGATAACAATTACTGACTTAAAATTTTCTGGGAAGACTCCATTGCTCATACATAGGTTTGTTATGTGTACAATGTATTCAGAAACATAGGAAGATATGGTCCTAAGAAGCTTATTACTTATGCCAAAGAAGTCAGGTGTCCTACTATTAAAGAGAGATTTGATAACTTGAAGCACCTCTTTACTATCAGTTGGAGAGAAAAACATGGATTTGGGATTCTTGCTAGGGTGTACTGACTGAGAACGGGAACAGGATTTAGCATTTACAATATTAGTGAAATAACTATTAAAAGCATCCGGTACTGAAATTGGGTCAAATAATGTCCTTAAGGTTAATAGGTATAGATCTTGAATTCCTTTTTTGAAAGAATTTCATTTATTGTGGACCAAATTTTTTGCAAGTTCCCTTTGCAGTGACAGATTTTTGAATAATAATATTTTTTTTGCTTCCGGACGAGTTTGGTACATAAATTTTTGTATTTTTCATAATTAGTTAGGTCAATAACGCTACTGTTTTGCAAGCTAACTTATATAGGTCATTTTATGGTATGAAAAGATTATCACGCTATTGGACATCCAAGGGCGTATATGGGTACTTTTTCGGTTTGGTTTACGGACTGTAAAGGTTGAACTGATAAGATCACTCAGTCCCTGTGTAAAACCATTTGTGGCTGAATTAACGTCCTGACAATCAAAAAACCCTAGACCAGTCAAAGGATTTCAAACGATCCGTGAACCGGTTCTTACTCACAGTATTATATATTCTATTAGACGAATGGGTATTAGTTCTAGAGGGTTGAGTAGTTGGTAGGGAGAGATAGATTGGAAAGTGGTCTGACAGGTCAGAAATATTATTTTGGAGGACAGGTGGTTTCTCAGGGAAGTGGATACAAAAATGTTATCAATTACAGTAACTGTAGACCTTATAGGATCAACACTAGTAGGAAAAAGGATTGTGGGAAGAAGGCCACTTGAGGTAAATGTTTCAAAGAAAGTATCACAATCATTATTATTGCTAATATTTAGTAAATTACAATTGAAGTCCCCAAAAACTATTGCCTTCTTTTGTGGTAAATCAACAAAACTAGAAAAATCATCACAAAGATTACAAAAGAAAGGTGTCGGAAATGAGGATGGTTTATAAAACAATGAAAAAGTAAAAGAATTCTCGTCAACACTTATATATACGATTATTTAATAAATTATTTCAATCTATTATTTATGGGTTGGGAGAATAAGGATTCACAGTCTAATAGCCTGGTGAGTTTTAGACTTGACCGGATATAAAGAGAAATGCCGCTAGAGGACTTGGTTAATTTTCTTTCAATATAAACAGCTTGAAAGCCAGGAAGGGAAAATTCATAAGTATTATCAATTTCTGAAAGCCACGTCTCCGTTATTCCAATTTCGTCGAAAGGGCAGTAACCGTTAATTAAAATTAGCCCACTTATCCCGTATGCTTCTGACGTTAAAGCAAATTACATTAAGTTTGGTCTCTTCCATTAGCTTAGGTTTCACATTTTTCACAAAATCAAAAGTGTCGAGATATTCACAGTTAATTTTGGATAAGGGGCTAACGGGGCTAGCTAAGAGGTTGGTGGGCAAATTATTTTGGTCATCGTAATAGTTAAAAACAACATTATTGCACAGTGATAAATTCATGAGATACGTAAAATCTTGCATAATACACATTTAAATATCCATTGTGGTATGAGTTTCATCATTTCATTGATTTGAATATTGGGATTCTTCTTCAGCCGACGAAATGTCATTGGTGGTAATTTTGGACTGGGATGGAAAGTTTGCAGTTTTTTTTCTTATATTTCTTGCCTTTGACTAGGGCAGTGGTACCAACTACCGTCTCCGAGGTTGTGGCATTGTCTTTTTTTTCTTAATTCCAATATTCACGGCGCCAGGTACTTCAAAGTATCTGATATGCCACTATTCATTTACCTCTTTCAATGGCCTCGAGGTTTTAAATGTCTATTGAAACTTCTTTTGAAAGTGTCGACATAGGGATTTGCAGGGATAATATCCCCAGGAATATCGTTCTAGATAGAAGTGCAACGCCGGATGAAGCTGTTCCTCAAGTACTCGGTTTTCGGCGTATCCTCCCTTAGATAATTGGACCGAGCTGAGAGCCTTCGTGTCTGCCTTGTCGGCTGGACAAAGGGGGGCACAATTCGAGAGAGCTCGTCTGAGGGAGGCGAATTCATGTACTTGTAGAAAACAGCCATCGACGCTACATCAAACCTTTCATTTAGAGGCTGGAGCAATTCTTGTGTAGAGGCGCAGCCCGCCCTCTTTGCCCTATTCTGGATCTTCTGAAGTGGTGCCAACAGCGTTTTCGGAGCACCACCAAATAGCGGGCATCCATATTCAGCTATGGGTCTGATGCAAGACTTGTAGAGTGGGATGATCGAGCTTGATGGAAGAAGGCTTTTGCAGCGAAGAGTAACTCCCAGCTTTCTTGCGTAGGAGGTTCTCACCCGATCAAGGTGGTTATTTCAAGAGCGATCGGTGGAGAATTGAATCCCCAGTAGACGAAGCTCGTCGACTCTCTTTATAGCTTCATTTTTGAAGATGAAACTTGGGTGTTCACGTCGCACCCGTGATCGGGTAGTTAGAAGCTCCTTTGTTTTCGATGCATTGAAGTTGATCATCCATGCATCAGACCACTTTTTAATTTTCAAAAGATCCATCTGTAGGGAAAGGGAGGCTTGTGTTGGGTCTTCGTGTTTAGGGACGGCTGAGTGTCTCATGGTATCGTCGGAAAAGTGATGCAGAGGGTTTGCAATGTTGTCTCTCATGTCGTTTATGTAGATAAGGAAGAGCGTAGATCCGAAGACACTGCCCTGGGGTACACCGGATTTCACTCAATATTCGCAGGAAAAAAACCCGTCTGGAACAACCCACTGTGAACGATTGGACATGAAGCTCTCAATCAATTTTAACAGACAACCACTACCCACATACACATTGAGATTCCTTAGCAGGCCAGATAAGCAGATTTAAAAAAGAAACTGAGTTTCTTTTTTAAACTTTAAATTCAGTATATAAAATTTTTTTTCTGACAGGGAATCGAACCCGGATCTTCCGCCTGACAGTCAGGAACAGCGACCATTGTACCACAGAGACACTTGTTATATTATTTTAGTATCCCGTATATATTTTTGACGCAAGCAAATCCCCACAAAACACGATATTTGGTTTTTGGAAAATAGGAGAGGAAGGATCGGATTGAGATGAAATTTTGAGAATAAGCTCCCAGGCCCCAAGAAAGCTTATCCTCTAAATTTCAGCCCGATCGGACAACGTTAAAGGGGGGTTGTGGTGGGAAAAATTAACATGGGCTCTTATAGGAAAACGATGTTTTTCGTAAATGTAAATTTGAGGGATAATTTTTTCGGTCTGAAAATATCAAAAGGCCCTGCTGGGTCGAATTCCGGTTCGAATGAGTCCTCATTCACCCGGATCTGTTGCCAACTGTGGCCTGTAGGCGTGGCTAAGAAAAAACTAAGTGGCTATATTTGTTTTTTGGAAAACAGGGAAGGAGTGATCGGATTGAACTGAAATTTCGAGGATAAGCTCCCGGGCCCTAGGAAAGCTTAACCTCTAAATTTCAGCCCAATCGGACAACGTTAAAGGGGGCTTTGGTCAGAGGGTCGAAACTTCCGACCCACTTTTACCCATGAACATAAAGTCGGAGGGGGGTGAAATTTTGCAAGTTTCTTAGTTGGAAATTGTGTTACAAAAGGAGATCACCGCTGTCTCTCTGCGACCGCTAGGACCGGAAATCGCTTAACATTGTGGTGGGTCGCCTCTTTAAAGAGGCACAAGTGTGCCTCCTTGATTTGTGCCTGCATGCTACTATGAGAAGGCAACCCATAATTGATAACTTAGCTAGGAAAAGGTTTTTCTACCCACCAAAACAAACCAAACCCAGAAGAATTATCTATTCATCAGAATCCAGCACAAATGCTGTGTCGTGTACTAGGCTATAATTTCGTTGAGGGCACCACTCCTCATGGTCATCCTGCAGGGCTGTTAGCAGTCACAGCATTGGTTAAAAATTCGTGAAAGGTTGGCCCTGATGCCACTATGAGGCCACGGGAACAGGATTTTTCTGTCAGGGATAGGGACATAGAAAAAACTTGACAGAGCGGAGACCCCAAAACATCTCATAACACCAGAACAGCTCCAACCTTTAAACCCAGCCTATCCTTGTCAGGGTTCACAATTACTCCATTCAAACTGGACTGTATCCACTTTCAATCTAAATGACCAGGTTTTGATTTCTTTCCCCGACTAAATATTATAATTAATATTTAATCAAATATTATAATTAAAAACAGGGGTAAGTTGAATCAAGATCGAGTTAAATGATGGTTGAATTGCACAGAAGTTGAGTGGCACGAGGGTTGAATTACTAGGAGGTTGAGCTGAAAGGGTTGAGTTGCACGGATATTGAGTTAAATGAGGGTTGTGTTGTACGAGGATTCTGCTAAATGGTGATTGAGTTGCACCAGGATTCAGTTTTACGGGATTCCGTCAAACAACGGTTAAGCTCAAGGGCTGAGTTGCATGACGATCCAGTTAAACGGGGGTTGAGTTACACATAAGTTCAGTTAAACGGGGATTAAGTTGCACGAGGATTCAGTTGAACGGAATTAGTTAAACGAGGGTTCTGCTGCACGTTTGCACCTGGGGTCTGATGCACGAGGGCTCAGTTACATGGGTTCAGTTACACGAGGGTTCAGTTGCAAAGGAACCGTCTATAATAGAGAAAAGCACACACTGAAAAATACATTTTATTTTACGTCAATGCCTCGTTTCAACAACCGCATACAAATTTATTGTAGATCAATAATTAGTTACACAAAGGAAACGTCACAATAAAGTAAAAGAACAAAATATCTTCTAATGCCAGCTATTGCACAAGTTCGAAGTTTGAAGCATAAGACGCATAGTATAATTAATATAAAAGAAGAAGCTTCTGTCACATATACTATATGTATCAAAGGTACAGTGACTAGTATAAAAAATAGTCATCTACTTCTTCTATGAACAGCCAACGGCCAGAGATCAAACTGGTTCAATGAGTACAGAGGTGTACTCAGAGTTTCCTGAAAAAGAATTTTTTTTGAAAATCACGTTTCCTTGATTATTTACATCAAACCAGATTTGCCTCTCACTCACTCTGACTATTTTTCCTGGATTTTTCGACAATTAGCCATGGCTTGACGCCCGCAACTACTTGATTTTAATTAAATATAAACGGACTCGGTCGATTTAAATATATATATATATATATATATATATATATATATATATATATATATATATATAGATATATATATTCGTGTCGATTACATTTTACGAAATACATTTTACAGATTACAGTTTACGAATGTTACAATATATATTGTAAAAGAGTTGAAATAACAATTTCTGACCGTGTTGAAACAGCTTTCTTTTAAGTTCAGAACACGCAGCTGGCCTGATTCGTTTTCAACTAAAAAAAAACTTATATACCTGGGACCTTAACAATAAATAGTTGCTCACAGTACTTTGGCAGTTTTCCACATACATGCGCCAATTACGCACACATGGTGATTCACAGTTCATGAACTTAGAAATAGCTTTTTCAGGTTAAAATGCTTATTACAAAAAAAAAAAAAAAAATGAAAAAAAAAATTACAGGAAAATCTATTCCAATATCTTCCAAGTAAATTCCATTTGCAGATTTTCTTGTGGGGTAAAGGATGATACACAATATGGTGGCCGGCATTTACCCCCGCGGAAAATACCCCCCCGTGAAAAATAAGGCTTTCCAATTTTGAGAATTTTATTTGAGTTTTTTTTTATTTCCGTAGGGGGAAGAAATTTTGGTACTTGCGTATTATGGGCAACTCACTCAAGTTTACACTGTGTAAAACTTGAGAACAAACCAGTTTCTTCGTTAGTTTTTTCAGCCTAGCGCGAGACAAGACAAAGACAAGTGACAGAATATATGGGAAATATATAATTTAGGCTATATGGTATAAAGAACTCTTTTTTGGATAAAACCCTGTTTTATATTGCGAGTGATTTCCCAGTCGACTCTTATTTGAAGAGCTTTATTTATAATCGGCTTATCTTTTGTTTGGTTATTTTGACTGCTGTGATTTCCCCTGGGAACAAATATTTTATCTCATTGTTGCCGATTGGAGGTTGCCAATAGAAGATTTTTTTTATTCGTTTTTTCCCGCCGAATCTAAAAAAAAGCCAAATTACTAGAATTCAGTCAATTTGGAACAAATTTCAACCTTTTTTTAAGGTGTGTCAACAGTACCACGTGGATCGCTTGGGACCAAGCAGAAGAGGGGAGAGAACCTACCGGACGCGCCGTATTGGTACCTGCCGGTTTTAATTAGCCTTAAATTGCCGGGGACAGGTGAGCAGGTCTCGACGCTTCCCTTGCTCCCTGTGATCTCTGTGCGGCTATTCAACCTTCTCTCTGACTAAGTGAGATACCTGCAGTATGTTTATTTGCTACATACAATGTGGAGCCAGCAGCTTGGATGGTCTCCAGTCTTGAACTTTTTATACCGTGCCCGAGCTGTGGGGAATGTTCACGCTGATATTGCGAAAACTGGAACGGACTTTTTTTTTAAAGCACTGATTCGTTAATGGAAGCAAAGAAAATATTGCAAACTGCACGAATCACCCAAGTGACCGACAGAAAGCTGCAGATAACTGTCTGGACATGCTTAAAATTTTTGAAAAGTGTGATGAAAAGCAAATACCTCTACCCCGTTTCGTGCTGTACGAGCCTGACGAAGTACCAGTTATCGCAGGGGAAACAAGTGCTACACTTACTCGTAAAGTTAACAAACTATGTGTCAAATTCGATAATTATGTCCTGTCGAAGTGCAACCCGCTGCCTTCTTTTGTCTCAAGCCCCCACACAATCATCCAAACCCTCTTTTGCCGTTATATTATAGAATCCACCTAAAACGCTGAATGACCACAAGGATCACAAAACTTTTATTGATAACTTGTGTGGTGACTCGAAGTCGGCGATAACTGAGCTTAGACCGGGAAAATATACTTGGCGCCTCGTTGTAAGTGATGAAAATGAAGCTACTGCTGTAGCTGATGCTATTAAATCTAAGGAACAATCGCTAAACTTACAGCAAAAGTTTAAGTGTATTACGGAATTGACTGTGTCGTTCCTGACAGTGTTACTGACGTCAGTTGCAGAACTTGATAACTAACCGCGCCGAAGTCTTCCGTATCTGCGAAAGTAGGTCGATCAATCTTTATTTTTACAACGAAGAAGATCTATAAGCAGCAACTTTCTCACCAGTGATAATTGAGTACAAGCGAATCCCCATTGATAAATTTAGCCCTATCCTTCCTCACTCCTACAGCTGTCAATCTAATGGAGATCTTTTCCAACGCTGTAAAACTTTTACTCACTGTTAGCGCTGTGTGGAGACAGGACATTTGAACAAGCTGGAAACCCCATGTCAAAATGAAATGCAGAGTGCACTGTGCAACCAAGTTGACCATCCTTATTACAGCTACAAATGTCCTGTCGCACAAAAACTTATTAATCTCCTAAAATGAGCACTAATCTACCCGTTATATCATGGAGTATTAATGGAGGCGTTTCAGTAAAATTGCCTATAAGCCAAACTCTATGTGACACAATCTATGTTTGTTGAGCAAGATTGCTTCTACTATCGTAATTAGTCATGCCACTAGACACTCCGGGGCTGGTCGGCCGAGTGGAGGTACTGCTGTTCTTGCTAGAAATGTCCTCATGCCCAAACACTTTCGCGACAGTGACTATTTTACGGCAGTCAAAATTCAGAATTATGTTGTGGTCTCAGTCTATTTACCCACCAATTGCCATAATGCTACATCAGAAAGACAATTTGATCAAGCTTGTCACCTAGTCAGTTCCTTTGTGTCTGATTATGAAGTGCAAAATCTAACAGTAATCATTACTGATGATATGAACTGTAACGTAGTTGATAACAGTAGCAGCTGTGCAAATATTCTGAGTAGAATGTGACCTCAGCTCTTGGCGGTTGAGAATACCCAATGTTTCACATATATCCATAACTCTGGCAGTACCTCTTCTTTGGACTTTTTCATGTGTTCCCCGAATATAAAACCAGACTCAGGATCCTCACTTATCTCCACCTTTCAAATCCCAGATCATATGCCTATTAGCAATATATTCCCTGTTCAACTTATTGCACAGAGTGGTCCAAGTGCAGACAATGACAGTAAATGGCATGAAACCCCTGACAGGGTTCGTGTAGATATGTTTATGTTCCGGGCTGTTAGTGATTCTATTTTGAAAAAGATCAAAGTTCTGTTTCATCTACTTTCCCAAAAAAAACTATTAACCTTTGCAGAGAAGCAAATATTGCTGAATAATTACTGTGCAGAGATCGTTCACGCTCTACGCTCTGCCGAGCGTCCTAGTTTACCCATATGAAGAGTACGTCTTGGAACTGAGAAACATGGTTGGTCAGGTAACCCTGACCTTGTTGATTCTTGTGCTCAATCGATATTCTGATTTCATGTCTGGAAGGAGTGTGGTATGCCATGGCAAGGTTTGGTAAATGAAATTCGTCTGAAAACAAAGTGACATTTTGCGGAAGTACTTAGGCAACACCAGGCTGAATCAGTAGCTAAACTATCGAGTAAAGCCACGAGTGAACATAATTTCGTATGGAAACTGCTCAAAAGAGATAACTCAAAAGCCTATAATGCTTTCAAAATTGCCAGTGACCAGTGGTATGGTTATTTTAAAAGTGAATTTTCCGAGCCTGATACGTCATTGTCAAACCAATATGAAAGGGAGCTTGATGGTTGCTTAAGCCAATCAATTGATGAGATCAGTTTTATTGTTACTCAATCTGCAGTTACTGAGTGCATTTCTAAGCTACAAAAGAAAACTTCTCGTGGTGTTGATGGCCTTTGTGCACAGCATCTAAGATGTGGGTCCCCTCTCCTGATTGAGCATCTGACCGTACTCTTTCAGATGATATTCTGTTGTGGTATAGTTCCTGATTTGTTCAGTACTGGTGTAATAACCCTGGCATTAAAGAGGGGAAAGCCCAAATACCAATGCTCTTCTTTGAGGCCAATTACGGTGCTACCAATTTTGTGCAAAGTTTTCCAGTTACTAATTATTAACGAGACATCTGATAAGTGTTATACACCGGATAACCAATTCGGCTTCAAGAAAGGAGTAGGCCGTGCCCATGCTCACCATTTGATTGCTAATTTACTTTTACATGCTCATGAAAATAATGAGCTAGTATATTGTGCTGGGTTAAACGTATCTAGAGCTTTTGACCTCGGTATACATCCGCGTATCTTATTGGCTGCTTATAAGCATGGAGTTATTAGTTCTGTCAGCAAATTGATACCTGATATGTATAAAAAGCTAAATGCCAGAGTTAAGGTCACCATCTCACCTCGTACGGTGGAACTCACTCCTTCAATTCCAGTAAAAAAGGGTATTAGACAGGACATTGTTACTTCTCCGCCCCTGTTTAATAATGCTGTCATTGTGCCACAACAAAACCATCTAACCACATGTATATTTAAAGACAGTGACGTTTCACTAGATAACAATGCTGATGAAATCCTTGATATTTGTAGAACAGCCTTTGGATTTGAGGAAAATTTTGGAATTGTCGATAGGGAGTATAAACGTATAGGTCTTCGATTTAATGAGAGTAAGACTGAGTTCCTGGTGTTCAATCACCGTTCAGATTGCCCGAAAAATGTTCAGTTAGGTGAACATGTTATTAAACCACAAGATACACTGAAGTATCTTGGTGTACCGATTGGGTCAAATCTTCGCGCCACGCGTCAACTGTTGAAATTTTTTTTTGCCAGAAAAGCTAGGATGCATATGGTTTACTAGTTGCGTTAAAGCTTAAATTTAACCGCCGTAGCTTAGCTAGCGTTTAAAATGCATTTGCTGTTCCTTATCTACTTGCCCTTGCACCATTTTGGTCTCTTCTTACTGCTTCAGATATTAGGGATATAAGGAAGTGTTTCTATAAGTATGCGAAATTTTTGCTATGGCTGCCTCTCTGGACTAATAACAGCTCACTATCCTCGCGGTATGGAGTTGCCAGTCCAGTGTCAGCGGTGCAGAAAAGAAATGAGAGATATCAGAGGCAGATTATTGGTGAAAGCATCTCTGAAATTGTCCGTCGCTGATAATACGTTTGTTCTTACATATAATTGCTCTTATTTGTATTTTTTTTTTCTTCTTGTCTGTTCTTCTTTGTTTTGGTTCTGTTTGTATTAAATAAAAAAACAAGTTTTTTAAACTGAAAGTAAGGAGCGACATTAAAACTTAAAACGAACAGAAATTATTCCGTATATGAAAGGGGTTGTCCCCTCCTCAACGCCTCGCTCTTTACGCGAAAGTTTTTATTGTTTTAAAAAATAAAGTTGTGAGACAGAGTCAAACTTTTGCGTAAAGAGATAGGCGTTGAGGAGGGGACAGCCCATTTCATATACGGAATAATTTCTGTTCGTTTTAAGTTTTAATGTCGCTCCTTACTTTCAGTTTAAAAAACTTGT
Source organism: Artemia sp. Qi Xiang Cuo (assembly GCF_049724085.1). Classification (NCBI taxonomy): domain Eukaryota; kingdom Metazoa; phylum Arthropoda; class Branchiopoda; order Anostraca; family Artemiidae; genus Artemia; species Artemia sp. Qi Xiang Cuo. The sequence goes on from NC_142795.1 coordinate 26,902,495, forward strand.
TCTTCTTATTTAATTTCTGATCGCTTTTTATTTAATGCAGCTTTTAATTTGGCTCACCGTCATAGAATAAGTAAAAAAAATTACATAGAAATTTTAATTTTCTTTAGCTAAATAGCTGCCTCTTAATTTGGTTCTGACGTAATTTACAAATTAACTTACGTAACTCTAGTCAATGCATTGCTCTTTAAGGTCAAGTTCAAATTTCGTTACAATTCCTTAAAAATGACACCTTGATTACAATGACCGTTATTTCGAATAAATAGCTCTTATGAAAGTACTAAAAAGCTGTGGCTTAATGAGCGAGGTATTGACAAAAAGGTAACCTCAATCTCCTAACTATTATTTTTTGTTCGTTTTAAGTTTTGATGTTACTCCTTACTTTCAGTTGAAAAACTTGTTTTTTTATATTTAATTTCTGATTTTTGTTTTAAATAATGATGGGAAATCCGGCGCCTCCTTCATAGCCATGTCCCTTCCCCCATGAAAACTTACTTCATTAAAAGATCCTCCCATATAACCCCCGACCCACCCCCACCCCCCACTACCAGAAAAAATTCCCCCTGAAAACGTCTGTATACTTCCCAATAACCAATACTATATGTTAACATTGGGTAAAGTTCATAGCTTTCAGCCCTACCCCTGGAGGCTTCGAGGGATTAAGTCATCCTAAAAGACATAGCTATCATATTGTAGACCATGCTGACCAAAATGGCTATCTCAAAATTTTGATCGGGTGACTTTGGAAAAAAATGAGTGTGGGAGGGGGCCTAGTTGCCCTCCATTTTTTTGTCACTTAAAAAGGGCACTATAACTTTTAATTTCCGCTCCAATAAGCCCTCCCACGATTTTCTAGGACCACTGGGTCGATACAATCATCCCCGAAAAAAAAAAAAAAAAAAAAAAAAAAAAAAAAAAAAAACACGCATCCGTGAGCTTTCTTCTGGCAAAAAGTGGAAAATTCCACATTTTTGCAGATAGGAGCTTGAAACCTCTACAGTAGGATTTTCTGATGCGCTAAATATGATGGTGTGATTTTCATTAAGGTTCTATAATTTTTATGGGGTCTTTCCCCCTTTTTTCGAAAATCAGCCAAATTTTTTCAGGCGCGTAACTTTTGATGGGTTAGATTAAATTTTGATGAAACTTATATTTTTGAAATCAGAATTAAAATCTGATTCTTTTGATGTATCTATTGGTATCAAAAATCCGTTTTTTAGAGCTTCGGTTACCATTGAGCCGGGTCGCTCCTTACTTACAGTTCGTTACCACGAACTGTTTGATTATTATTATTATTATTTTTCCCCGGAGGCCCTTCATATGGAAGGGATCGTAGTATAAACTTAAAAGGGGGCTCATTCGATTGGAAATCGAGAGTTCTAGTGGCCTTATTAAGGGTCAAATGTGATTGGAAGGCAACTAACACCCCTCCCACGCCCCCCAGGACCTACAAGTCTCAAGGACCAACACATAAAAGTATCAAACAATTTAGAGAATTTCTTTTAGGCCCTTTTCGGGAACAATTCTCATTCCAACTAGTATTTGTTACCACGAACTGTTTGATTTGTCAGAATTTATTTGTTTCTTTTCATTTTCTTTCTTTATACTCCATCAGTGTTGTATTTTACCTTTATGATGGGCAATAAATTTATACATACATACATACATAGGGGGGGGGGGGGTAAAGTATTTGGAAAGTTTGAAGTCAAAAAACAATTCTTTCCAGGTATGACCTCTAAAAAATTGCAGAAGAATAGCGAGGTATCTTGAAATTTTGTTAACCAAAAAAAAAAAAAAAAAAAAAAAAAAAAAAAAAAAAGAAAAATAATCAATGTATCATTAAGTGTCTTTTTCCTAGTGTAAAGTGTTTTTTTTTTCAATGACCGTGTTTCCAAGCATCAAGTAGCTTACTATTATTAGGTTAATGTAGTGTTTCATCTACGTGTTTTGTGTTGATCACTGATCAACGTTTATGTTATTTGTGCCTTTCATTTATGTTATTTTACTATGTTCAAGGTTGGCTTTAAAATACACTTCAATATCTATCTATCTAACATGCAGAATACTTGTGCCAAACACATTTTCCATGCAGACCCGCTATACTTTATCCCCCCTGGATAGGCAAATCTATAGCCCAAATCTATTTCTAACGTAACGAAGAAACTAACCAAAAAACTGGTCTGTTCTCGAATTTTACACAGCGTAAACTTGAGTGAGTGGGGCATAATACACAAGTACCAAATTCCTTCCCCCTATGAAAAAAAACTCAAATAAAATTCTCAAATTTTGAAAGCCTAATTTTCCACGGGGTTATTCTGCGGGGGGGGGGGGTTAAACACCTAGAAGCACACATATATATATATATATATATATATATATATATATATATATATATATATATATATATATATATATATATATATATATATATATATATATATATATATATATATATATATATGTGAATAATCAAAATGACAAATGACACCGAACAGCTAAAGCAAAGGGCATAGAACAAGCATGAATCAAATTGAATTGCAAATGAAAATGTAAAAAAAAAAAAAAAAAAAAAAAAAAAAAAAAAAAAACCGGTTAGAAGACAAATCAAAATTACAATGGAATCAAGAAACGTGCTATTTTAGCACCGCTCAAAAAAAGAAGCAAGTGAAATTACTGCTGAGATTGTCAATCGTCTCCCAGGAGAATATAAATCCTATAGAAGTTATGTTTCTGTGAAGGATAAAAAGAAAGGAGAAATTGAATTACAACCGGAATTTCTTATTTCAACCAAGCGACAGCGAGGATCATATCAAATCCTGAACGAGTGACACGCAAAGAAATTTGCGGTTACAAAAGAAGCAACAGCGAGAATCACAACGTATCCCAGGAGAATAATAGTCCTATAGAATGTATGATTCTATGAAGGATAAACATGAAGCTAAAATTGAATTCACGTCAACATTTCTCAATTCAGTTGAAATATCTCATTTGTCACTGCATGACTTAAAAATAGAGAATTACACACATGACTTGAAAAATGACCGAGCGAAGTTTGGTCTCGTGATGCTATACATACCTAAAACCACTCAAAGATTGTAACAAATACACAAATAAAACCAAATAAGTGAATATTAAACGAACTTACTCTCGACAGTTTTAGAAGTGTTAACTGAAGGAGTGAGATGAGTCAAACCATTTAATTCACTTTCATCTGAAGAACCACAACGTCCAAAACGAAGTAAATTAGATTCCTCTTCTCCAAGTGTTTTCTGGGGGTAGCTGACACCGTCGCCTTTACTAAAAAGTAAATTTTGATAAACTTTAATGCTTAGGATATTACAAGTACGTCTAATTAGTGCTTATCTACAATCTGTTTTTGGACTTTGCTTCTCCTTCGTTCCTCCTTCTCTATCTCAAACCTCGTTTGGTATAGGAAGATGATGGAGAAACAAGAGAGTATTTAGCAGAAAAGATATATTAATTCACTCAACTTTTCATGACCTTTACTTCTGTAAATTGTAGCAATGTACTTCAAGTATTCTTTTAGCAATTGGGCTAGAATTTGTAGTTTCTGAGCAAAAATACCCTATTTGTACAAAATGTATTCTATCATCATTTTATTTAGGCATGGACACCAGAATATTATTCCAGGAATGGGAGGAAATGTGTCAAATCAGCAAAGAAAAGGTAGTGTGTATAACAATTAATGCAAATTACGTGGCAATGGTAAATGACGGAACTTGGGAAATCTTGCATCTTCCTGCCTCCCTATGTACGGACTTGCTTCTATTCTGCCTTGAGTTAAAGATACTGTTTAACTTAAATGAAGTTTTTATGAATGTAGAATGGGGTTTCCTAATATAAATGACGTAACTACTGTCAATGAATACGAGGTGTGGCTATTAAGTAACAAGACTGACACTGCTGCGGATTAAGGACGCATGCGTCAACCGCCGTTGACACATATATTTAGAGTGAGCCTTTCTCTGTATTATGCAGTTAGTCTCGCTTCTGTAAAGAACACCTTTTAGTGAGAGCCTGCGTTCCCTTTTGAGTTGTTTTTTTTTTGTTTTGCCAGACATGATGGTTAGTGTAATAGTAACAACAGAATAGTGAAACTTTATTTTAAACCGAGAAAAACTTCTAATTCACGGCAAGGTCACCCTTCAACGTTTAAAACGGATGAAAATATCGAAAAGAATTTTGTAATTTGATTCACTCTTATAGTCTATCAAGTATTCTCAGAATTGGTGAAACTGTAGGTATTGATAAAGAGTGAGCACGCCAAATATTCTACGGAAATTTCAAAGTGCGAAAAGTGTGTGCTAAAATGGTGCTTCTAAATTCTAACTTTTGAACAACAAAGAGGTGGCAAAAATGTTTGAACTTGTATTATTAATATTATTTTTTACATTTATTAGTATGATTGTTATTCTAGCAACTGTTAATAATATTGTATTCCCAAAAATATGCTTAGCGCTGCATCAATAAACAAATACACAATTATTATTATTTTTTACAGCACTGCTGTGTCTTAAAAAATTGAGTAGTGCAACAATAAAAAAAATCTTTTATATCCTTTTCACATAAACTGAGATTTTAAGAAAACGGTTCGACAATTGAAACGGTCTGGAGATAATCACCCGAGTCATGCACAAATCGGCACGCTCGATCTATTGGTTTAGTCAGAACACACGTATCCCCTTTCGGTTCTCTTGATACGCTCAATTTTATAATCTACTCAAAACGTGTTATAACCAAATTTTGACCAGTTTTGCAGACCAAAAAGCGTTAAAATCACGACTCTTCCTGAGCCACGAAGATTGTCACATAAGTCCCATCAAAAGATGGCCAAAAAGCACGATTGGAGCTTGAGAGAGATTAACTTAAAAAAACAAAGTTTTTCCGAAGGAAGTAAAGGGCGAAGTTGAAAATTTAAACGAACAAAAATTATTAATTCACAGACTATTTAATATATATTAATATAACTAGTATAAAAAAACCAACTAATTATGTTTCCCTATGCTTTTAGGATTATACAAATTTAGCGCTATACTGAAAACACAAAATAATATAGGACTATGGTACAGTAAAAGCAAACCAATTAAGAACGCTTTTTATAGAATCAAAATGTTATCAATCCCTTTTAGGATTTTCTTTATTATTTTACGTTTAATATGGTGTCACTTCTGCGCAATGGCTCAGCCCAATGACTGGCTCTCGTTTTGGTTCTTAAAAGGACATGTCATGATTAGTTTGTACACAAGTTCGAAGTAAGGCCATATTGATAGTATTAGGACTATAGACTAGCTTTAGAATTTGCATCATAGCTTGAAATTCACTCTTGTATAGAGAAAAATATTCGGATTTCCAGAGTTCATATTATGTCTTATTTGATCTTCATTTCAAGTGATACTAAACCATATTTCTTACAATTTAAGACTGTATATTACCCACTATTGGCATTATAGCTGGTGAGAGCAAAACGATGCTTGATAAATCAATCCAATATTTCTGTATGCTGTGCAGTCACTTCGCGGTTATTAAAAAATATTTACTTTTACGCTTATGTTTTTAAGATAATTTTAATTTTATACTGAAAGTTACTAATGTCGAAACTGGTGTAAGACGATGAAAATCATTACAGATTTGTTTAGTTTTGTCAAGTTACATATTCATTTTTGACTTTTGAATCAATAATCTTATTTTTTATACTTGACTTTTGTATTTTCAGTAAAGCCCTATTTTTTTATAATTCCAAAATCATGGGAAAACAAAATTAGTTGGTTTACTTATACTATTTATATTAATATATATTAAATAGGCTGTGAAGTAATAATTTTTGTCCGTTTTAAGTTTCGACTTCACTCTTTACGTCCCTCGGAAAAACTTTGTTTTTTTAATTAATCTTTGTTCGTTTTTGATTAAAATTTAATGCAGAAACAATGCTGCCATGATCTTTTTTATTTATACGGAATAATGCAGGCTCGTTTTAAGTTTTAATGTCACTTCTGAATTTCAGTTGAAAATATTCACAAATATGACCTATGGTTCAAGTGAACATACCCCTCGATGCCTATTTTTTAGGTTTCTTCCGAATATATTAACTGTTTTTGGCGCAAATTCAATTTTAAACCCTTATGAAGAAAAGCTGTAACCACTTTGCATCCTATGTACCACCCTACCTTTTTTTTTTATATAAATAGTTTTTCCATTTTTCTTTCCCTACTCAGCTTATCAAAAACTTGCATTTCCCCCTTAAGTCAAAGAACAGTATATTTCCGCTATTCGCCAAAACAGTCAATGTATAGCAGAAAACACTCCCTAGAGAATACGGAGAAAGTAGGTCACATTTAGACGTTTAACAATTAGCACTGAAAATACTTCCTAGAATGCAATATTTCTTATGCCATATAAGAACACCGAATTTACAACAATTCATCATTTATATTTTGATCTAGCTCATATTCACTAAGTACATAAATTGAAGCAAAAATTAATTCCATGGATTCAACGACTGATTTTCAACAAAAAATGGCAAGTCTGTTATTATTTTCCTCAGGTTATGAATGGAAAATATTTATATTGATAGCTTGTTCTATTCAAATATTTAATCATATTTTCTAAGGCAGCCACTGATGCCATAAAGAATTACCCCTTCTCTCTTTCAAGAAATAAAATTTCAAACAAAATATCATTCAAAACATTGAATATAATAAGAAATCACTAAAATTCTAATGAAGGGAGTGTGCAGGAGAAGCAGGCATGCCGCACCTAGTGATTTATCACTATTTCTAGTGATTTTTTATGTTGCCTGGTGATTTTCGTTCTATAACTAGTGATTTTTACCTAAATCTAGTGATTTTTCATGATATAGCGCGTAGATTCATGATTCAATTGAATAAATGATACAACAAGCTACCTATAAAAAAAAACAAAACACAAAATAGTGATTCACTACAGTTCCTAATATGTTCCAGATTAGCGTTTATGCAAATATACCGCCTTTGAAAGCACGTAGATGTGAGAAACAGCTTTATAATGAGCCATTAAGCATCTCTCTATGATGTTCTGGTGAACCGCTAGCCCTGGAAAAAAAAGGAAAAAAGGGAGACAGATCAGTGTTACCCATGCAAAAAAGTCATTTTCCTTGGTGTTCAAGGAAGGGGACTGTAATTATCCTACAAAAGGTTTTCGACCATGCTTATTACAATGGTGCACTTTTTATTTCGATTTGACGCCATTTTCAAGGGGTTTCAGACCTTTTTTCGAAATTACCATAAATTTCTTTTCGCAATAAACTTTTACTTCTAAGACCACAGTTCATATATTATCCAGTATGATCATTCTCTATCTCACCCATTATAAAAACCCGGACAGGGGTTTTTATGCAGAAACAGGCTAAACAAGCTAAGGCAGAAAGAAGTGGGAGGAGCTTTTTGTTCACGATGACCAGAAATGATCTGCGATAAGCTTACTGTTATATTCTGTCTACTGTGTCTAAGACGAACCAAAATAATAGTTACCATTCCTAAATTTTAAAGAGTTCATAGTGAATTCTTCCAACGGACTAATGAGACTCACTACGAGGGCTGGGAGGGGGAGTATACGGTGAGGGTCCCTTGTAAATCTCCAATTAAGGGTTATGGACCATAATTATTACAATGGTACCTTTTTATACTTTTAAGCTTTTCAACTTTAGAAGGGGCACAAAAGGTGCCAGTATTTGTGCTATTTGGCACTTACGGATGGCAAAACTGACTAAAATCACGTAGATGTGAGCAATAGATTTCAAATCAACCATTAAACATCTCTCTAAGAAGTTTCGGCAGCCCACTAGCCCCTAGCTTTTCCACTTGACATGGCATCAATAGTGCCATTTGGCAGTTGCAAGTGGTGGAATTCATAAATAAAACGTATATATGAGAGATAGCTTTAATGTGGCTATTAAAAATCTGTCTACGATGTTTTTGTAGCCCGCTAGCCCCACCCCTTGAGAAATGGCACAAAATGTGCCATTTTTGTGCCATATGGCACTTGCAGAGGATAGAATTTATAAAAAGCACGTAGATGTGAGAAACAGCTTTCTAACGAGCCATTAAACATCTCTCTATGATGTTCTGGTATACTGCTAGCCCTGAAAAAAAGGGAGACAGATCAGTGCTACCCATGCAAATAAGTCATTTTCCTTGGTGTTCAAGGTGGGGGACTGTAATTATCCTACAAAAGGTTTTCGACCAGGCTGATTCCAATGGTGCACTTTTTATTTCGATCTGACGCCATTTTCAAGGGGTTTCAGGGGTCGTTTTCGAAATCATAAATTTCTTTTCGCAATAAACTTTTACTTGTAAGATGAATCCGAAACAATAGTTACCATTCCTGGTTCAATGTCAAATGGCAATTTTTCCTCACAAGGCAGTTTTTTTGAATACACGTTTTCAACTTTTGATTACTATAGGCTGTGGTTCGCTCTTTACTAGGTTGCAGCTGCCGCTGCAACCATGATATGAAGGCATATTTTATAGAAAGTGTTATTTTAATGCATGTTAGCTATAAGCCAGAGCAGGATAGATCTTGTCATGGAAAAAAAAAAATAGGAAAGGGGGATAAATTAATTACTCAATGACAGATTTTTGACTCAAAACAGTGAAGAAACTGTTTTCTTTCTTTGTTAACGCCGTAAACGGCACGTCAAGCTCAAATATTGATAATCATAAAAAACTTGAAAATACATCTTCGATATTGTATGCTCCGTTTCAAAATAAACCCCCCTACTGAGTTGGTTCCTTTGATGGATTGCATTCTGCAGGAGTAGACGGGCAGGGTTGCCACCCCTAGTGATTTATCACTATTCTAGTGATTTTTTCCTGAATCTAGTGATTGTTCACACCACAGCACCTACATTCATGATTCAATTGAATAGATCATACAAGAAGCTAGTTAAAAAAAAGAAGCAAAACAATGATTCACTACAGTTCCTAATATGTTCCAGATTAACATTTATGCAAATAAACCGCCTTCGAAACTTCGATTTCTCACCACATGCGCATATCAGATATAGACCTCAGATCATTATCATCAAGATATTGGGCGAACTTAGTTAATCGTAAACTTGCAAAAATGTTCTATGCTTCCTATTTCACAACATTTGCTCAGGCCAAATTTTGTCTTCATGTTAATTTTGTTTCTCTATAATCTATCAGTTCTAGATTTTCTTTTGTTAAAACCTTCGAAAGTGGAGTGAATGGTGGATATGAATTCAACCTCTACATCTGCAAATAAAACAGAAATGGAGTCATTGAAAAATAAGATGTTAGGTATGCACAGGGGCGAACCTCCAGCATTTTTATTGGGGAGGGGCTCATATCTGGACAGTCAAGGGGTTATGGGCTGTATAAAACCAAATCCCCCCCCCAATTATTGGGATGAGGGACAACTTTCCCCTCCCCCCAAAAAAACCACGCCCCTGGGTATATATTAAATATAATTTTCTAAATAAAAAAAGACAATCATTGAAAAAGAAAATAGGATTGTAATATAACTAGATAGATTGAATTAATTGTAGTTTGATAATTGAAGTCGGTTGGGAGAGAGGGGGGCATCTACTCTGGGAATTGTCTAGCGGTTTTAATCTTTACTTCTAATATCTAATCGAAACTCCAATAATTCTCCATGTTCTCTAATTTGTAATTGAAACACCTAATAAGCGCAGTTAACATCATATTCTTAAAGTTTTTGAATTTATGTGCTAACGTATCAAATAGTTTGGGGCAAAGAACTGTAAGAATGGAGTTACAATAGTAATCGAAGCTCTAGAAATGGAATTTTGATATCACTCAAAATATCACTGGCTTATTATGTTGATTCCAAATATATAAGGTTCATTAAGCTTAACCCATAAAAGGCTAAGAAACTGCGAAAATTTGCCTGATTTTCGAAAGTGCGAGGACCCACAAAAAGTCAAAGAATTTTAATCAAATCAAACCATTAGATTCGGCGTATTAAAGAAAACTACTGTAAAGGTTTCAAGCCCCTATCTGCAAAAGCGATGAATTTTGTATTATTTGCTAGAAGAAAAATCCCAAATACGTGTTAATTTGTTGTTTTTTCCCCAGGGGCGATTGTGTTGAACCAACCGTCCTAGAACATCGGGAGAGGGCTCAATTGAATGGAAATTTAAATTTCTGGTGTCTCTTTTATTTGAACAAAAAGACCAGATGGCTACTAGCCACCCGTCCCACCTCCCTTTTATTTCCAAAAATTGTTCAATCGAAAGTTTGAGATAGCTATTTTGTATTGCATAGTTAACATGTTCCGAAACTATAAGCTACCTTTAGATTAGCATGGCCCTCGCAGCCTCTGAGGAGAGGTCTGGGGATGAAAGTATGCTAAGGATAATGTACAATCTATGAAAAACAGTTTCATAGCCACAAAGACAAATAGCGGGTAAAAAACTGCATTGGACTTGTATAACTTGGGCTATATATTTTCACTTTAGGGGGTGAGGTAATGTTGAACCCAGTAAGTATAGTGCTACATCTGTCACAAAGCAAAACTATGAAAGCGCCTTAAAAAAGATAGAAGAAAAAAAGAGACAAGTTTCGAATAAGAAATTTTTCTGCTTTAAACAGAGGGCAGGAAAACCATTTTTAAGTCTTAATCTTGGCTTTAGATTCTTTCATGAAAGTTTCATTCGTATAGCAAAACAAGTTTCAAAACCAGTCTGTTCTACTTTTAACAAATAACCACTTTAAAATTTCAGTAGTGAGAAATATCTATAAAGAGTCACCTTATTGATTGTTTGTTCAATGTCAACACATTTGAGATTTATGCAACGGAGAAGCGACCCCCTAACCTTTTAACTGACACTAGTAGGGTTAAAGAGAAAAAGAGATTAAAAAGATATAACATTGGGAAATCCCAACAGGTCAGCCAGGGTCGACCCAGCTCTAAATGGGTACCTGGATAAATCTGAGGAAGTTAAACAGGAAGGGTGTGCGAATGCACAGGATGGCGGGCCCCAAATCCCCCATTGCATTTCATGGCTGAAGGACCATGAAACAGAGATCAGCACGGCCAGTAGGGACTCTAATTTCAATGCCGTATTCTTTACATTTACCATTTTTACTAGTTTATTTGTTAAAAAAAAGATAACTATGTTATATAACATAATGAAGTTGATACATTCAATGGAAATAGTTTACGAAAAAATTTAATGTAAGCAACGCAGTTGGCTACCCTTAAAATCTTTAACAAAGTAGAGCAACCGGTTCTAGGCGTTTACCCCCCAGAAAATACACCCCGTGGAAAATAAGGCTTTCTAAATTTGAGAATTTTATTTGAGTTTTATTCTTTTATTTCCGTAGGGGGAAGGATTTTGGTACTTGTGTATTATGCGCCACTCACTCAAGTTTACGCTGTGTAAAACCCGAGAACAAACCGGTTTCTTCGTTAGTTTCTTTCATCTTAGCATGAGACAAGACAAAGACAAGTGTACAGAATAGATGGGAAATATATAATTTGGGCAACATATTTGCACATAGGGGGGGGGAGGGAAAGTATTTGGCCAGTTTGAAGTCACAAAACAATTCCTTCTAGGTATGGCCACTAAAAAATTACAGAAAAATAGCGAGGTAACTGCAAATTTTGTTAAATAAAAAAAACAAAAAAAAACAAAAAAAAAAAAACAATCCCAGTATAAAGTAAATGTAATGTTTCATTTAAGTGTTTTTTTCAAGTGTTAAGTGTTTTTTTTTCAATGGCCGATTTTCCAAGTATTAATCACTATTATTAGGTTAATGTAGTGTTTCATATAAGTGTTTTTTGATGATAGCTTATCAAAGTTTTTTATTTGTGCCTTTCATTCATGTTATTTTACTATGTGCATGGCGGTATATTTGGCTTTAAAATACACTTCTCTATCTATCTATCCAATATGCAGAATAATTGTACCAAACACATTTTGAATGCAGACCCACTATACTTTACCCCCCTCCCCTAATATGCAAATCTATAGCCCAAATTTGTTTCTAAAGTAACGAAAAAACTGGTGTGTCCTCGAATTTTAGTACCAAAATTTGTTCCCCCCTACGAAAAAAAACAAAAAAAAAACTCAAATAAAATTCTCAAATTTGGAAAGCCTTAATTTCCACAGGGGGCATTTACCGGGGGGGGGGGTATTTTCCACTTTTCCACAGGGGTTATTTTCCAGGGGGGGGGGTAAACGCCGGCCACCAGAGTAACCATAGGAAATGTATGTTAAATTATTTCTGTCTTTACTACAGGGCTTTTAGTATTTTACAATTCATTACTGTTGCAATTTCATTACTCGTTCAAGATTTTAGATTTTGCCATATTCCCAGAGACCCGAGGCTTGTAAAAGAAAAAACTTTGAGATAGAACCTCAGCCCACCTCTTCCCCCTACATCAGTCCCCATTAGCTAAGTACATTCCAATCTTTACTACAGACCATATTGCTTAACATTTTGACACGTTTTCAGAGCTCGCACTTGTCTAAAGCTCAAAATACTCAATTTGTATGGAATTCATATGAATATATTGATAACATGGAATTGTTTATTACATTTATTGGATAATGTCAGTTACTTAAATGTGTGTATTTTATACTGGAAATCGTTATTAACTTTTTTACTCGTTTTCATAGATATCAAAATTGTCTATATCTCACAATTGTCAATATTTATGGAATTAATATGAAATTATTTATATTATGTAATGGTTTTTTTACATGTATTTGTTTCTGTGCATTTATGAACATTGCGTCTTGCATACATAACATATTTCATAACACAGATACCATTTTTATGATATATCGAACTGCTCATCATAACAACATAGTCAATTTTTATTGACTTCAGATTAAAAAATTGATATAAAGGAAAAGTTTTTTACAGTAAGTTTCGAAGTGCTGGTTATTACATGTCAGTATGTCCTACAGACCATATTGCATAACACAGTGACACGTTTTCAGAGATCTCTCACTTGTATTAATATCATCAGTGGCAATTTGTCTTTAAGTCATAGGAAAATATTTTTAAACAGGAAACGTTCTTTACAGTTATTGGAGAAGGGCACTTTCGTACATGTCAGTCTTCGGTATGGGCCATATCGATTAAAAATCGGATTGTCGAACTTGAGTTCACTGTATAATCCGACAATCGTACTCGTCACTTTTCAAGCTTTTCCGCATGCTTCATACACAAAAGCGACACCACGTTGGATGACAAAGTCTACAATATTAACTGTAATTCTATAAGTGCTACATCACTACTCATGACAAATTACCATAGAAGGCATCCACAGTTAAGTCAGCTAACAACAGATTGATGAATGTTAACAAAATTGTACTTGGGACAGAATTTCCGTAGTCAGTTTTTCAAATTTGATTTGTTGGCAACTTGCCAACTTTTTTTTAATACTGGGATATCCACTTGTTTTTAATTTTTTATCATTTTTTACCATTCAATACCAACTGATGATTCTATACTACTGAGATTTTAGTGAAAATTGAACAAAATCGAAGAGCAAAAGCTGGAAAGACAGGTTTGAAAAAAAAGTTAGCAGCAAGCAGACCAAATATACCAAAGACAATTTATATATCTCAGTAGCCGTATCTAACCTTGCACTGGGAACTGTTACAGCTGTTGTTCCAGTAGAGTCATAGCCCAAACATAGATGGGGTGACCGAACTTTAAATTTGGTGCCATCCCCTTTGCTAAAAATTGTGAGCAGATCATAATAAAGTCCAAATTTCAGGTAAAAAGGACAGCATATTGAACAAGAACAAGTAGTAAAAATTTTTTGACCAGTAGCATAACACCTTAATACACACAAAAAAATCAAATAAACAAATCTATACAACCAGTCATAGTAAAGAGAAGAAGATGAAAAAGATAAAGGCGAGATAGGAAAGAAATATAAAAAAGGAACCGCTGCAGTATAGAAGAGTATGGAGTTATTTCTACGCAAAAAAATTCAGTAAGGCGTAAAAAAGATCATGCATGTATAGGTGGAGTTGGATGTAGCTCCTCTTGGTATAATTTTCATAAAAAAGGTCAAATTCAAAGTATATATATGGCTGTAGACGTTTCGAACTTTGTTCTATGCCCTCAGAAAGAATATAGGAATCATTCTGTTACTTTATTGCATACTTCTGGCAACAAGTGGTATTGAACATAATTTATTTTATATTCTTGTGCCCTCTCTAGTTCTTTGCAACAATACTATTTTAAAAATTAATAAATAAAGGCTGTTGTTGAAATAAAAGCTCCTTTTAGGAAATAATGAACATTTCACTGAAAAATATTGCAAAAGTACAGACAATGCCATCTATAGAGTGACGATTAATTAACACTTTAACAAAGGCTTTTCCACAAAGCCAGATTCTTAAAACGAGATTTAGAATTACCCGTGGAACACAGAAGCTTATAAAAAAGATTGAAGAATTCCAAAATATGGAATGGTAAAATTTATAAACCTCGATGAACGACTCAACAAAATTCCTAATCTAAATCCAAAATCTCTTTTTCGAGCCAAGTTGTCAAACTCGCAATCTAGATTAACAACTAACGATCCTGATTGTCAACAAAAAAACAATTTTAAAAGTCTAGATTGCCAGTGGAAAAGCTACTAAATCTCTAAATTTCTAGTTAAAATCCCAAAGACAGTGAAAATTAAATCTTATTGTTTAAGTTACTTAAGTGAAAACTTACACTACAATATATACCTAGCCCATATATATCCTCATATGCAGTTATGCAGTTTTTGACAGTAGTGGGCGCAAAATTAAAAAAAAAGAAACATGGGCGGAAAACACCCAAAACTAAGCTAAAATCGTATCAAGGCAGTATCCAGGGGGGGGGTTACCCGGTTTGAACCCCCCCCCCCAAAAAAAAAAAATTGACCGAGTCGAAAATAAGTCGAAAATCAGTAAAACCTAGGTAAAAATCAGTAAAATTAGTCGAAAACTGAGTCAAAAATTAGTAACCCCCCCCCCGAAAAAAAATCATGGATCCGCCCTTGAATCGTATGACAACAAACAGCTTAAGAAGATCTGTTATTGCCTTTGGGGATCAACAGATTGTTAATGTTTAATATTTTACTGACAAAAACCGTGGTCAAATTTAATTGATGAGTTTAGCTTAGTTATTTTCACGATTCATCATGGCAACACCGACAAAAATGTGCTACTTCCCTAAAAACTTCAGGTTTGGAACAACCAAAAGGAAATTCTCTGGAAATCACGGTTTTCAGATATGAATAGATTTAAGATTAGCCAAGGAAAAAAAATCTTTTACTTAGATGTCCTAGGGCATAAAAATAGCTCTGAAAAATTTAAAGAAAATTGTCAAGCCGTATATGGTGGTTAAACTAGGGTAGGGGAGGGTAGCCTTTAAAGGGGAGGGGGATACAAACCATATTTAATTTGTTTTTCAAAATCACTCTATACTGTTTTGTTAAAAATTAGCTTTTAAAATTTAGTTTATAAGTAAAGAACACCTATTGAGCCATTGCAGTTAAACGAGGGATTGCAGTTAAACGAGCCATTACGTTAAACGAGTGATTTAAAGTTGGGTTTATTATATTCTATAAATTGCTTTTTGGTTGAGAAAAGAAAACCCCTAGTGGGTTGTCCGTTGGCACCAACCGATGGATTGGTTCAAAATTAGATATGGAAAATTGCTACGACACTAAAAATCTTTCTTTCAAAGGGAACAAAAAGTTAAACATTTTTTCCACTCGGGAAAGGATAAAACTGACCCTATACTGGGCAGTGGTGTCTAAACAGTCCCGTGTTCATAAGGGAAATTTTACATAGGTAGGACCCATCAACAACTTGATGAACCTTTGAATAAACACAAAGTTTCAATAATCAATAGATAAGTCCCTGAGATTCAAAAATAAAAAATGACAACTTTGATTCTGTTTTGGCCCTGCATATCTTTTTGAGGAGGCAACTTTATTATCTTCTGTAAATGGCCTACCGCAATGCAATCTTTTAAAAAGGTTACTGAGATAAAAAAAAATATATAAACAGAAATTTAGCTATAAAGACACCGGAGATATTTTCTTAAGCCCAATTTATAACAACTTAATTTAAAAAAACTCGAGCAATATTTTCGCCCAGTCTAATTTAAGACAACCTGCATACCTTATGAAAGTCGAAGTTGCAGAATGGCGGAGTCTATTGCCAGGCAACGAATACTTATTCAATCCAATCGGTGATTTTTCTTTCATTTATTTCTGGCTAGGGTTTTTGATTCAGTATATATTCTGCTCTTTTGAGATTCACTTCGAAAGATTGAATTTTTTTTTTTTTGAATTCTTGTCAAAATATTTGCTTGTTCTTCGTCTTCATATTTTGCCGCTTGCTGAAAAAATCCTCGTTTTCTCACCTATTTTATTTTATTTTTCATTTATTATTTCCTTTCCTCTCTTGGTTTCATAAGACACTAAAGAGAAGGTAAACCATAAGTGTCTTAAATGAAATTCTTAGTGAATAGTAAAAAATAAAATAAAATAAAAGCTCTTAAGTAAAATTTCTAAGGGAAAACTAGAAAAAAAAACCCAACAGTTTATCTCTTGAAAAGACTATTTCTGCTTTAACCGACCATAGCCATGCACTGGTAACTTTATTTAGCAAAACAATTTCAAAAAGGCATCAAATTTTTTTTATATATTCATTTTTGTTATGTTTTTACGAGTCGGACAAACACTTGGGGGGGGGGGGGAGGGGGGTCAACCCCCTAATTGCCCTAGATAAAACCTTGGACAAGACTCAGGGGATAAGAGAATAAAAAAGTCCCTCGAATTCTTTAGAAAGTTAGAAAGCTCTCTTGTAAAATTTGAAAAGTAGGCTGAAGCCATTTGTACATATCGGAGAGAATTTTGAACTTTTTTTTTTACATATCTAAGACACAGGGACAAACTACCAGATAAACAGTAATAAAATTTAGACACGTTTAAGGGTACTGACCTGGTAAATATTGGAAAAAACCATAGCTTTATATCATCACCAAATATCTCAGCAACATTATTAAATTTCCCTAAATGAAAACCATCTTTATCTGGTCCCAAACGGAAGACAGGAGGCCGGAATGACTCTAGAATTAAATCAAAATAAAAAAAAGGTATAAATAACGTCCCCAAAAATATATTCACAGGTGGTTCGAAGGAGATGAAAATGATTATATAATTAGGATATAGTTCTACTAATGGTGCTAGTCGTAAAGCTTATAAACATGCTTGTGCACAAGATGGATCCTTGCATCCATAATTACAATGGTCTGGAGGACACACAGTCAAATATTTTCCAAAATCTAGAGGGTATGGGGAGCAATTTTTTTTTTCGCTTTTTTCGATAAAAATACCAAAGAGGCAATTTTTGAAATCTAGGTGAAAAATGGATAATTTTTCGTGGTTGGCCACTTCTTAAGGAAACATGACAAACCAACAAGTAGTTTCATTAGGTTAGATTAATCGTTTATTGGGCAATATTTTATATAGCCTACTATTTAATCAAACTCATAAAAACCTAGCAAGCAAAAAAAATAATTTTTTTTACAAACCCTACATTACAGCCTTCAACATCCACCATAATGGCACAATTTTTTACACCCACAACTTTTAACAATAAGACCACTTTTAATTTACAATACAGGAAAAATGACTTTCAACTTCTCTGGACTATAAGTAATGTTGCTCAAGACTCGATATTTGTTTTTTTTTCAGAGAAAGAAATCCATTTATTAAAGACCAATATTCACAAAAAAAAAATCATATCAAACAGACCTACCACGTGAACATCTATACGGATTTGTTTGTAGTGGGACTCAATATTTTACTCGCTTACTACATATAAATTAAAAAAAAGAAGAAAAATGCAATTTTAAAGATAAATAAACAACAAACCTCGTGCTAACCGCGAACCAATACCCACAGAAGACAGCCCCCCCTTCGCCCATCCTTACTCATCAAGAAATTCTCTATCTCATTTTTAAAAGAGGGCACACCCTCATTAGTGCTTTCCGGAAGACTGTTCCAAACCAAAACACCCACATGCCTAAATACAAAACTAGACCTAGCAGTGTGTCGTGATATGACACAGAAAACAAAGAGACTGTGCAATATAGTATCGACAGTCAATGATCAAATATTGCCCTTTTTCTAGATCTGCACATATTTGTAGTATCTCCACGGTAGCATAAAACTCTCCGCATAAACCAAGTTGGACGTTTCTTCAAGGGTCTCTCTTGAAGAAAAAAAAGCAACAGAAAAAAAAACAACAACAAACAAAGCAGTTCAGAGCTCAATATGCAGAAGTGGAACTCAGATACGACTTCAACTCATTTCTTCAATTACCAGAAACAGAGTGGTGCCATTTACTAATAAATAGAAAATAACTTGAAGAAGATTTAATAGATCGAGATCGAGATTAAAAGAACTAACTACTTTTGATCAAGTTAGATTCAAGTTGAGGCCCTTTTAAAAAGTGATCGTTTAAAAAAAGCCTTCTATCTATAAGGAACAAGTGAGGTCAGGTGTCAATTAGACGGGTGGGTTGGGGCAGATGGGTGGCATTTGCAGCCAACCGCCAAGATTTTTTGGGATATTTTCATTGAAAAATGACTTTTTGTATGTTTGCATGTGCGTGTGTGAGTAAAAATACGTAAAAATGGTTAACAAGAAAGGCCATAGGAGTGAGTGTGATAATTATAGAGGCATTAGCCTGGTTTCTCTAGGAAGCAAATTAGTTAGTAGGAAGATACTTTTTAGGGTTAGAGATGCGGTAGATAAAGCTTTAAGAGAAGAACAGCGTGGTTTGATGAAGGGTAGAGGATGCGTCGATAAATTTTCACTCTTAGATTAATAATTGAGAAGTGCCTGAGTCATCAAACGCCTTTAGTCCTCAGTTTTATATATTATGAGCAAGCGTTCGATCCAGCTGATAGAAGAGCTTTAGCGAAGGTCTGGTCCTTGTATGATATACCAGAAAAATACATAAAAAGTAATTATTGCTATGTATGAAAATAACATTGTTGCGGTTAAGGTAGGAATTGAGGTTAGTAGCTGGGTTCGTATTGAATCAGGAATTAAGCAGGGTTGTGTTCTATCCCCACTTAACGGATCATTTTGATGGACTTTGTCCTAAGAGGTACGGCAAAGGCAATGGAAGAATACGGTATCAAACGGGGCAGTAAAACTCCCCTACTTAGATTATGCTGATGATTTTAGCATCCTAGATGAAAATTTTATCAAAATGGATGAACTTTTAGAGGTTTTACGAGTTACAGTTACGATGTTAAAAGTAGAATAGCCAAAGCCCAGGATGTTTTTTTAAATTGAAAAAAGTTCTTAAGAACAGAAAGACATGTCAGCGAATCAAGGTTATAATATTGGAAAATACAATGATGACAGTCGGTAAGTATGACTGAAGCGTGGGCACTTCAAAAAACGGAGGATTTAATTGATGGTTTCCAGAGAAATTGCCTACGGATCGTTTTGGGTACCCGCCTGACGGACAGTATCTCAAACAGTAAGGTGTACGAAAAATGTGGTTACATCCCACTTTTTAGGGCTATAATGAGAGAAAGGTTAAGATGGCTAGGGCACGTTCTGTAGAGGAAGGATGACATATTGCAAAAGATTGTCCTTTTTGGCAAACTGTCTAGGTCTAAAAAGAAAGTAGCATGTCCTTGGTTGGGATGGGAGGAGGTCATAAGGAAAGATTTAAGGGAAATGGGAACTTCTTGGGAGGGTTTAAAAAGGGAGGCTTTGAATAGATTGCGATGGAGGAGGAACGGCCATGACTTTGTTGGCCTCAGGCAGCTTGGTGCTTCAGTGAGGTGTTCTTTGCCCGTCTCTCAAAATCCTAAATTATCTCGAATTTTCAGATACTTCTTATTCGAATATCAAATAAAACTTGTTCTTTTTATTATCACCTTACCCTAAAAATTACTTAGTACGTGCCTGATGTTAACTTAAGGTAAGATTCAAGGTTATTTATAAAAAGTAAGAGGTATCTTGGCATTACTCACCTAAAGTAGATCGATTGAGGAGAAGTAAATAAATATGGTATGAAAATAGCGACGATACACTAATGAAGAACATTGTAGCAACAAAAAACAAGAATAAGACATGAAATTTCCCAGGTCCTGCTTCAACTTGATTCTGTAAAGTAAAGAGGTTAGAAAATGTTGAGAGCACGGTTGAATTCAATCAAAATGAGGTTTCAATAAGTGGAACTTTGTAATAAGTGGAACAAGTTAATAGGCGGAAGCTTGTAAGTCCCCATTCTATTAATTGAATAACATTAATTCTATAAACTAAATAAAACATTTTAATCTTGATATAAAATAATATTCATATTCAAATGATGTGTGAAAAATGTTCACATAGAGGAAAACGTCAGCAAATTTTTCAAGTACTGCTACAACTTTGCTCTATAATATAAAAGTTGAGAGACGGAAAAATACTGTTAATTTAATAAAAATGAAATTCACAACTGACTTGATCTTAACAAGGAAGCTGATAAGTAAAACCACACAACTTCCATTCAATAAAATAATTAGATGCAGCAAAATCTATGCTTCTTGATATAATTAATTATTGAACCATCCAATATGCCAAAACGTTCATATCAAGCGATGGTTCTAAACATTATACAATCATTTTAGGCAGCACAATTCGCAGTAAAGCATCTTATATAAGTTTATTAAGAAAACGGGCCGGGGGGGGGGGCGTCCAATTTCTTACTATAGCCTACAATTAGTACAATTAGTTGATGGGACAATTAGTCATTATTTGATGGGAAGGGTGATGTGCACCAGCAGTAGAATACCATATATTTAAAATATAAGATTCTTTCCTTCTAAAGATGATTCGGGCAGAAATTAAACGTCCCCTAATTGAGTTCAAATACCGCTTCCAAATACCGCATACTGTCCTTGGGTCACTTGGTCCAATGACAGGCAGTCCCTACAGCGCAGGACGAAAGAACTGCGTTTGGGAGTGGGGTAAATGTGTTTTTTAATTTTAATATTAAGTCAGACCTGAAACGATTAGTACCGCAAATAATCTCGGTCACCATTATTGTCATTGAAGTGACCCGTTGCTGTACAACTAAGCATGTAAGTTCAATAAATCTATTGTCTTTTTATATGTGTTTGTTTCTCTTATATGTCTGCGTCTAGTCCGATAATAGATAATTAGTTCGTAAGACTCCAAGGTAAAAGCTCCCAAAGGAATCTGATCTCCACACAGCTCAATAAAGAAGACGCTAATTTTGTATGTCTACATACTAAACTTTCTCTCATTAATTTAGAGCAGCGCTAGCCTAGTTGACACAACCTCTAGCGCTAGAAGTGGCGCTATTGGAGAAATTTCTATTGCCAGTAATAGCAAATCTACTATCGCCAAAGTATAAATCTTTTACCGCTACAGTAGCGCTCATGACGGTCATGGGGAGTATGTTTAGTCTATTTCATTACCGAATGAGAAGAATTTTAGGATGAAGCTTCAATGAATAAACCTGAGGTGATGGCAGCCCTATAGCCTAAAATAAGAATATCCCCTATAAACGTTTTCAGCTTAATATTTAGCAACCCTAAACTGCAAAAGCATTTTTAGAAAATGGGTCCAGTAAAATTCTCTGAAACCATTCTCAAAGTTGACTGCTGGCGTTAATCCTTTTTAAAGTTATTAGTCTGGTTGGTAAGCCGCAAAACAGAGGGGGACACGGTTGCCCCCTATGGACAACGTAGTAAAGAGCGAATCATTGCCTATAATAACCAAAAGTTTGAAAATGCATTAAAAAAATGTCTAGAGATAGAATGTGTTGTTTAACGCGGACTCAGTAATGGCAACTATTATTTTGGTTTATTTTAAAGGTAAAAAGTTATGACGATAAAATAATAATATGGGAATTTTGAAAAAAAGCTGAAACCCCCAGAAAAAAGGTGCTGGAATGAACGAAAAGTGTACCATTTGAACACCAGAGAAATACATTTCGGTTTAGGTAATTCCTCATAGAATGAGCGAAGATCGGTGCCAAAATTCCTAGGTCACAAAGGTGACCAAGACCTCGAATTCTTAGTCCAAAGTAGAAGATACATGGGTCCACAGAGTGAACTAGCTGTCAGGATGTATAGAAAGGCAGAGCTAGGCGTTGACCATAGAACACGAACATGTCTCGTTATCAGGTCCACTCCACTCAACTCCACATAACTCTACTCAGACTCATACTCTCGTAGACTTAGGGCGAACCCTTTGGCAAATATGAGTAATGGTTCATTAAACATTCTACGGAAGTTCTTAGGCGAATCTACAAACCAAAAATAAATTAATCTATCTGGTCACTTATCTGGCCAGCTAACTGGTCACCTACTGTCGAAATCTCCGTTCAAGGAAGCAAGCCAGCAGGCATGCGCTTCAAATTGACATTTTACTAAAATCTAGAAGTGCTCAAGATATTCGATGGTTCCCCGACTCCATTCCTCAAACAATTCCTAAGAATAATACAAAGAAAAATTTAGATATCCAAAAAGGAGCATTTTCCCACGGGTCCGAAAGTGCTGTCATCGACTTTTACAAACTATTTCTGTTAGCAATTACTTTTGAGTTTAGTATTAATTATAATAGTAAAAAAATAGTAATTATTTCTTTTGTGTGTGTTGGGACTGAGGAGACAGAGGAAGAGTAGGACACGTGCCTTCTAAACTTTATTAGTTCTAAGGAATCCCTAAGGAAATCGGAGCTTATCCTCCGCTCTTTTCTTGGTAACGATATTAGAAATTCGGCAACGGCAAGCAAACCTCCTTTTGACCTCAGAGATATATATAATTGAATACTGGATGAAAGTATGCTGCATCAGTCTTTTTTACAAAATTCGACAATGAAATACACCATCTTGAAAGTTTCGAGGAGCTAACAGCTCCATTGCTTTGATGTACATAAAATAGAATAAGACAATAAATCTCCACAAAAACGAGCTAAGTCTTGATTTGGCCCAAAACAGTGACAAGTCATGATTTCATCTGAAGACTAGATAGAGGCAAAAAGTAGGCCACCGGCCACGCATTACTCTTTTCAATTTAATTACTTAATAAGTATAATTTTTGATATTAATTATATGACACTCTAGTTTTAGGATTAAAATGGATTAAGATCCTCAAGAGCAATTGACGTTAACTCGATGTTTCAGTAGCTGGATCTTTTTCTCACAGGGACAGCTAACAAACCAGTTGGCCACTTTTTCAGGAGCTGGAATCGAGCCCTGTATTACCATACAGAGCATCAATCCAATGTGCTACTACCACAGGTTGCTCTAGCTTTAACTATGGAGTAATTCAAGAATAGCTCTCTCCCGCAGAAAAACTAAGTGGACACCCTTGGTCAAAATTATTGTTTATAACAGTTAAGATGAAAAAAATTGAATGGCAAAATAATTTGGAAAGGAAACTTACCTTCCAAAAGGCAATAAAAAACGGCAGAGAAGTGAAGGAAACATAAACACAATAGAGGGCAGCGTACCCAAGAAATAAAATGAAAAATTTATAATTGGACCACCCAACACATGTGTTTACCCACGGGCAGTGATGATCCATTTTGAGAACACACGCTGAACAGACGCTGCAGTGGTGAGCTCGGTCTGGCTTAATGTGATAGCATTTCTCGCAAAAACGAACTGAAAGAAATTATCTAAATTATCTGTATTGTCTGGTAGGGACCATATTCCAACTTTTTAATGGTAGTGCGAAGCTCTTTTCCCCCATGTAGATACATATAAAGAATAAGTGTGGAGTCAAACGTGAGAGTAAGGTCAACATACCCGAAGAATGGTTCTGTTACTATGCAATTTATTCATCATTGCCGAATATATCCGATTTTTATACATCAATGCCAAATTTTCAAGATTTTATGCCTTTATTGCAAGTAGTCATACTTGCAAGTAGCCACCTTCTGACTTATTTTATAGGAAACCTCTGTAAGGGGGGGGGGCGTGCGAAAAATTTTTGCTGTTGTTATAAAATTAATCTTTTAATTTATTTCTATTATTGAGCATTTCTATATTGACTGTATTGATATTAAGTTAATCGGACATACTAACTCGCTTTTGAAATGTTTCAGTGAGAGATTATGAGGGCCCAAAATCAAGCCCAAATCAGTAACAAAATAATTCAGGAGCGACATTAAGGACAAACTTGGGGACGGTGGCAACGATCTTCGCGTTGTGCCAAGAGAGAAGTGGACCTGAGAGTATGTTTTACTTATCCATAAATAGGAGGCCACTACTGCTAATTTCAGTTACCACCCAGCTATTGGCTCCCCTGTCCCTCTGGCAAATCAGGGGGGAGGCCGAAGTGGCAAAATTGAGGCTCCACTAAGGCCCCACCCAACACTGATAGCTGAAGTCTATCATGTTGATTCCCTACTGCGGAATGGATGCCAGGGAGTTGAAGTCCAGATGGATGGTTGTTTTACTGAAATGAGATGGATTTTAATGATAATTCTTTGATAAAATCACCGACCCTCCTTCCCCAGAAGGCATGAATGTGGAGTGGGACGTTTTGATAGATGATGATTCGTCTGAGTAAAATCTCGTGGAACAGGAGGCCTCTCAGACTCAGCCCTTTGAGGAAGACTTAAAACAGACACAGAAACAGCAGGTATTGGAAACAGAAGTTAAGCTGGAGGCGAACATTGCTTCTGGACGTGCGAAAAGCCAAACACACGGCAAGAACTATTCAAATGACTAGGCTTGAGGACGTGGGGATTATCCCTAGGGTTGTTACCGGTCCTAATGGTTCCAGAATTATGGTGCAAAAAAAGAAAAGAGATTATAGAGTAAGAAAAAAACTAGTCTGAGGGCCAAGAAAACATACTTCACGGAGGTTGCGAAACTTATTCCAATTAGGGTGGCGATCAACCGCCACAAAAGTGATTTTTTTTGGGGCTTTTTCTCCAAGAGAACGGAGAGAGACTCAATCAGAGTCCGATGTAGGGACAAAATACGGCCGTGATGGTAAAGGATATGATAAATAGCACTGGACTAAGATACCTGGCCCTAGCGATGCATCTCTTAAGAAAAATATATGAGTGAAGGACCCCGTTGCGGTCCACTGTGGCCTGTTTGAACTTGTGGCAAGGGATCCTGGAACAAGATAAAGTAAGTATAACGAGGTCTAATCTCAAAGGAGGTGTCATATATTCACTTAGTCATTGACATGGACCTGGTTGAAGACTTTGAGAAGCGTAATGTCAGACTTCCGATCGGTTTGAGAGGACATATGCTTCTCAAACCGCTTCATAGCAGGACGCCGGAGCCATCCAGCAGTAAGGAAGATACCACAACGCTCCCAATAATGGGTAATGAGTTAGGATTTTTTTTATAACTTTAAATTTTTCCCAACGTCATCAAAAGAGGCAAAATGACTAAATTGCTGGCTGATCAAATTGTATCATTGCCAGATTACTTCATTTAACCTTGGAGGGCTGTTGGCAAGATAAAAGGATAAAGACCCTCCAGAGCCATTGCTGGTGTTAGGGCAGCGATATCGAAGTTTCACTACTTTGGGATTGGTAAGAGAAGCCTCACTTTAGACTATATTCCTAAGATATCCGTAAAAGCAAGAGATTTTTTTATACCTAAGACTGGGAGAGAAGATTACTAAAATCCCATATCATATAGGTCGATTACAATAACATCCTTTCAACTGAAAGTGATGGAACGGTTATTTCATTATTATCCTAAAGCAATCCTGATACCAAACATCTAATACTCAAACATAAAATGCGTTTTAGAACCAGATACTCGACAGAAATACCTGCGCACCAGTTCGTATGGTGCATAGACCAAGCAATGGGAATAAAAAAAAATATGTCCTAGGCGTATCTTTCGATATAGAAAGAACCTTCCCTTCGAGAAGAATACACGGGCTTGCCTGCCTAACAATCAGATTAGAGTACTATGGAACTGCAACGGCATCCATGGAACTATGAGTAGGACTTCAACCTATAAAGGATTTTCTAGAAGAAGAAGCAGTAAAAGGGCTGCCAGGCTGAACATTGCTAACCAACGGATTAAGAGACAACAGTTACAGAGCGAGAAAACAAAAAGCCACGTAGACGCATTCAACACACTATTGCTTAAGTATAGGGAGTTACAGATGCTCAAAGACAATACTATCTAAATGACAAAACCAACAAGGCAGTTTTAATTGTTATTAAGTCAAAGAGTAAAATGAAGCAGGAAATCAAACTACTCCATCAAAATAACGCAACAATCTGCTAAACAGATGGTTCACGGTTCCATGAAACACCAAGAGCAGGAGTGGTGATGCAGCATTATACCCCCGATCTAAATGGAGAGATTACAAGTCATCACTTAGTTATCATGGGGATTACAAGCATAACCGCAAGTTATCAACTAGCGGGTAAAAACGAAGGTATAGAACTAGCGGGTAAAATTAAGAAAAAACATATTGGGTTTGTTTAGAACTTAAGAAAACAAAACAAATATAGTTTTTCAGGTGCGGGTTGTTTCGTAGTTTTCTTTTATTACATACCATGTTTTTATATTTTTGTGATTTTCTAAACAGTTAGTAATTTTTTTTACAGTTACCTTAACTTTTTAGTTTAATTTTCTATTCTTTAAGCCTCCCTCTTAACACCCTCCCAGGAAGCTCCTACTTCCCTTAAATCTTTTCTTATGACATTCTGGCACCCCAACCAAGGAGAACCCCTTTCTATTTAGACCTAGACAGTTTGCTAAAAAGGACAATCTTTGGCAATCTGTCATCCTTCATATACAGAACATACCCTAGCCATCTCAACCTTTCATCTAAATCTTTTTATGATTTTCTAAACAGTTAGTATTTTTTTACAGTTACCTTAACTTTTTAGTCTAATTTTCTATTTTTTACGTTCATAAAAATTCTGGGCGCGAAGCTCAAATATTTGTGCAATATTTTCGGTTCATTATATATATATATATATATATATATATATATATATATATATATATATATATATATATATATATTGCCTTTTCCATCTAATATATACAGAAAAAAAAAACCTATGACGCAATATCAGACATTTACAAAACTGAAAGTCGTAAAGATAAGCAAGGAACAAACAAAAATCCGATAACCATTCTAACTAATGACCAATCTTATCAAATATTTTTAAAAGATTTCTTTCAAAGACTTCCTGTTACAATTATAAAGCAAATATAAGTCAATCTGTACAGGCTCCATATCTTTATATTAAGGAAGATTATTTTCGACAACTTTGTAACAAAAAACACAAAATTAATCAAATTTATATGGAAATAATCCTAATTACAGGAGTTATCGGGAAAATCGTAAGATTCTGAGAAGGATGGAATAGGTTACCCTCCATGCTTGCCTGATCTAATTTAGCTTTTAATTTCAGTTTCAATTTAAATCTGAAAATATGATTCATAATTCTAAAACTAATTTTTCTTCCTTTTTTACTTTATATATTGTATCAAGTTAGGCAACATTTCAACCAAACTTAAAACTACACAAATAACATTAAATGGAAAATTAGGAACAACATCAACGTAATTTAGGATATCTAAATTGTTTGGTGTGGAGTGTGGGGGGGGGGGGCGGGGTACCCGTATGACGACGCACTAAATATA